>NW_026576597.1:0-15000 GCF_028641065.1 Leucoraja erinaceus
CTAAAATAAACCTGCTCCTCAACACCTTAAAGACAAAAGGATGTCATATAGACTTAGAGAATAAAACGGACCTGGTACCATGCTATCAGAGGGGACTGGGTTAGATGTCGAAGAGGGTGGCGGATTTTCGCTTCCTGCGGCACATCCATATTGCAGGAGGGTTGTTACGTGGAGCGTGAACACCTTGCGCTGTGCAAAAAGTCCAGCAGAAGAGCACTTGAGGTTGCTCAGGAAGAATAACCTCACTCAGAGACTGCTGCTGTCTTTTTATCGGTGCTCCATTGAGAGCATACTAACATACTGTGTATGCGCGTGGTACCCCTATGCTGACACCAGCGGCTCCCGAGGAAAGCGTCGCGGGCATTGACAACGCCCAGCGGCTTGTCGGCTGCCCTCTCCTTACCTTGGGAGGACTTACACAGTTCCGCTGCACCAAAAAACCCCCCAGAGTGCCATAAAGGAAATTTCCCACCGGACACTCCCTGTTGAATGTTGCCATCAGGCGGACGGTACCAGATTCTACAAGGAACAAGGACGACCGACTAAACAACAGTTTTGCCCCACTGCTAAAGCGCACTAAAGTTAGCGGTCGCAATGACGAGGGCGTACAGATCGGGCCCTGTTATGGTACACTGCTGAATCGAGATAGGATGGAGGGTTGTGTGTTTATGGTGGCTCGTTCGTGATCATTTACTTTTAGTTGTGATCGTTTAATATTTTCTCTGTAGTTAACGTCTAGCCTGTTAGAAATGTTCGAAGGTGCAATGACATTTTAAATTTCGTTGTAAATGGTTTCTGTTACAATGGACATCAAAGAAACTATTCTACTTCTTATTTATTCCATTCCTCGTCAGTCCCACTCTTCATCCATATCCACGGCAGGCCACCACCGACCGCCACCCCCTCCCCCCTCTTCCCCGCACTCCCCATTATATTTGATTCTCCGCTCTCGTTACCTTGGTGTTCTTGGTCACTGGCGAGCCTAGGCGGTGCAGATTCTCCTGTGAAGTTCCCCCATGTCTCTCAGCCTAAAGACATATCTCCGGTACATGTGGTCTGGTCGGAGCGTCGGAACGAACAACAAGAGGTCTGGGGCATGGGGCTTGCTGGGGGAAGCGGGAAGGGGTGGGCAGGTGGGGGCGGAGGGGGGTGGGGCGGTTCAAGGTGGGGAGGGGTGCGGAGACAGTCAGGGTGAGAGGACGGGTCGATGAGGTGGGGGTTTGGTTAGAGTGTAACGCGGGGTGTGGAGGCAGGTGGGTAGAGAGAGAAAAAGGGAATTGATTGAAAGTGAAGGGGAAACGGGAGGGGGGAAACGAGGACTGGAGAGGGGTAAGGGAAAGTGGGTGCGACCTATTTTGGCGAGGGCGAGGACGGGTAAAGACGGGGGGAGAGAGAGAAAGAGGAGAGAGGGGAGGAGAGAGGGGTTCATGGAGATTTGGGTGGTAACGAAAGGCTTGTGTTTTAGTGTGCTGGGCCTTATAAACAAGCATGGGCTGAAGATGGCAGAGGGAGTTATGCTGCTAACTGTGCGGTGTAAACCGTGGCAGGACAAATCAAACTAGGACGTACACAGATCGATAATGGTGGAATTGAAGCATACCGTTTGAACAGGGGATGTGGCAGAACGTGCATCGTCCGAAGTGGATGGAATTCATTATAGTTTTTTGAGGGTGGTAAAGAACGCTTTGGTATATGTTAGCCCTTTATGAAATCAGAGCTTGAGTATAGAACGTTGGGATTGTAATGTTAAAATTGTACAAGGGCATTGGTGAGGCCCCATTCTATGGTTGTCCAATTTTGGTCGCTAATATAGGAAGGATGCAAACAACAGAGAGGATACAGAGGAGATTATTAGAATGTGGCCTGGTTCAGCAACTAGTTACAGAGAAAGGTTTTGAACAGTTAGGTCTTTAGTCTCTGGAGAGCCAGAAGGGTGAAAAGGGGGGACTGATAGAGGCTTTAAAATGATGAGAGGGATAGACAGAGTTGATGTGGACAAGCTTTTCCCACTGAGAGTAGGAAAGATTCAAACAAGGGGACATGACTTGAGGAATTAAGGGAGCTGAAGTTTAGGGGTACACATGAGGGGGAACTTCCTTTACTTCAGAGAGTGGTAGCTGTGTGGAATGAGCTTCCAGTGAAGGGGGTGGAGGCAGGTTCGTTTTTATCATTTAAAAATAAATTGGATAGTATATGGATGGGAAGGGAATGGAGGGTTATGGTCTGAACGCAGGTGTATGGGACTAGGGGAGAATTACGTGTTCGGCACGGACTGGAAGGGTCGAGATGGCCTGTTTCCATGCTGTAATTGTTATATGGTTATATGGTTTTCTTGTCGGATCTCCGTTGTCGTTGGGGCTGCCACGAGGAGCGGCATCCAACAGGAGAAGACCGGGGACTCTGGTGCCGACGACTCACCATGACCGTCGCGGAGCTGGCCGAGTCCAGAGCGGGTGGAGTGGTGGTGGAGCGCTGCTGCTGCTGCGGCCCGACCTCCGGAGATTCGGAGGCTGCAACTGCGGGTCTGGCGGACAGCGGCACCGGGAGCCTGCGGGTCCATGGAGGGAGGACCGCTTTTCAGGGCCTATCGACCGGCGAATTATCCCGACGAGGTGCGGGGTTGAAGGCGCTCCTGGAGCGGGGCCTGAATCAACGCCCCGCGCGGCTGAATGGCCGCGGGGACTCTGCTGAGCGCACGCCCGGGGCGCTAACACCAAGACCCGCGTGTGCGACCTCGCACAACCCGGCGTGGCTTTAATGGCCGCGGGACAAAGCGCCATCACCAGCCGGGGGCTTTGACTTTGATCTGATCATCGGCGGGAGGGGGCGAGTGCAGTGGAAGATAAGTTTTTTTGGCCTTCCATGTACCGCGATGCTGATGGATGTTTATGTACCCCGTATGTGGGTGATTGGGTCTATGTGTTTGTATGGGCTGCACAAAGAACGGTCGTTCGTTATGGCCAGTCAGGGGTCCAAATGACAATTAAATTAGCCTAGTAAATCATTAACGGAAAATCTCTGCTGAAAGACCACCCCCCCCCCCCCGTCGCAAAAAAAAGGTATTACTTAGTTTTTTATGGCCTTTATACTAATTATTTAGGCCTTGGGTATAGTTATAGTAGTTTTAAAAAACTGCTCACAAATCACTCTCTTCTCTCAAAACTAATTCTCAGTGGCTTAACAGCTGCTGCCCACCGCAGTCCGTCTGTTTTTTTTTTTCCCTGTCGTTTTGCTTCTTGTATGTTTAGTTAATTTTGTTTTATTAAGTTGTGTAGTATGTGGGTGGGGTGGGAGACCATGCTTTGGTCTCTTCCTATCGGGGAGATGTTGAATTTCTTCAGCGTGAGGGCACGTCTACTGCGCTATGCACCGAGGCCTAAGGGTCGGAGCTGGCGTTCACAGGAGATGTGCGGCGGCGGAGACCTGACCAGCACTGGGCTGTAGCGGCGGGCAGCAGCAGCGGAGACACTGAGTTGGCCTGTAGCTGTGGCGGACGGCTTAGTGGCAGAGGAGATTTAGACCTAGGCCTCTGAGATGCTGGTAGGGAGCGACCACCGCGGAGTTTGACACTTGTGCTCCGCGGCAGAGGTGAGAATCATTTATTAGGGAAATGGCGAGACTTTAAGATGTGCCTTCCACCCAGTGAGGAGGTGTTTGGTGAACTCACTGTGGGTGGTGTTAACTATGTTCGTGACTATGTGTTCATGTCATTTTTACATTATATGTATGACGGCCGGGAAACCGAATTTCGAAAAATAAACGAATCTAAATAATCTAAATCTAATTTAATTTGAGACAGCAACTCACAATTGGCAGTGAATTCAACAACAGGTGTCCAGTTTTGTTAGGTCAATACAATTCACCGTGTGGTGATCCCCCGACTGCGAGTGCCCGTCCAGCTTTGTGTAAACATCCACCAGTGGTTGATCCCCCGCACTGCAGAAAAGATCCAGTTTGTGGTCAAACACTCCCGCCATGTGGTGATCGCCGCACGGCAGGCTTTAATCAGTTTGTGGTAAAACTGCCACCGTGTGGATTATTAAGAAAGAACTGCAATGAGTAGCATGGAAAAAATCCCCAGGTGGGACAAAAATGCTGGGGACTGACTCAGTGTGGATTGCTGGCAGCATCCATGGAGAGAAGAGATAGGTGACGTTTCAGGTTGAGACCATTCTTCGACGGATGCCCCGGGGGTTCCCCTGGGTGCGGGATAGAGGGCCCGGGAAGAGCAGAGACAGTCGGCGTGGGAGAGCTGGGAAGGGGGGAAGCGAGGGAGAAACAGGGAAGTGGAGAATGGGTCAATGTGGCGCCTATGGGGATACTGATTGGCTCGTCCAGCGAAATCCCATGCCAGGATTACGCTCCACGTCCTGTAGCACATAGAAACATAGAATTAATGTGCAGGAGTAGAGGCCGATTCGGCCCTTCGAGCCTGCACCGCCCTTCGCCATTCAATATGAATCATGGCTGATTCATCCAACTCAGTATCCCGTACCTGCATGCTCTTCTCCATACCCATGATCCCTTAGCCACAAGGGCCACATCTAACTCCCTCTTAAATATAGCCAATGAACTGGCCTCCTCAACTACCCCTGTGGCAGGAAGAGAGTTCCAGATAGGAGTCACACACTTCTGTGTGAAAAAAAAAGTTCTTCTCATCTCGGTTTAAAGGATTTCCCCTTATCCATTAAGCTGTGCCCCCTATGTCATGGACCTTCCCCAACATACGGGAACAATCTTCCTGCCATCTATCCTGGGTCCAATCCCCTTACGAAGTTGTCATTGACTCTAAGGGGACCCCCCTCAATCTTCTAAATTCTAGCGTGAGTACAAGCCGAGAAAGTCTTTTATCCCGAGTTTTATTCATATAAAAAGGGGGGGGGGGGCGAAAGGACGACATCCAAGGAATCAGTCTGGTGACCCGTCTCTGCACTCCCTCTATGGCAATCATGTCCTTCCTCAGATTTGGAGACCAAAACTGTACGCAATACTCCAGGTGTGGTCTCACCAATGGTCTCCTGTACAACTGCAGTAGAATCTCCCTGCTCCTATACTCAAATCCTTTTGCTATGAATGCTAACATACCATTGGCTTTCTTCACTACCTGCTGCACCTGCATGCCCACTTTCAATGACTGGTGTACCATGACACGTTGCATCTCCCCATTTCCTAATCGGCCACCATTCAGATAAAGAAAACTGACTTGCCAACATACCACATAATGAGTCCCCCCCCCCCCCCCCCCTCCCCCCCGCTCTGTTGTTTAATAACCTCCCGGAGAGAAATACAGAAAGCATCCTTGCGATGATCTGGGAAAGCCCTGTCTGGATGGGGTTAACAAGTGGAATATATAAATTATTGTTCGAGTTTACTGGGGGGGGGGCCACTGGCTTATGCAAGTTTTTAAAGAAGCCTTTTTTAATGACTATATTACCTCATTCTTTTATTCGTACTGTTTTGTGTTGACCGACGCCTCCTGGGGAACCCCTGGTATTTTTTCAAAGCACCATCACACCGCCGTCTAGGTACCTTTTACGGGCATCAGTTCTGCCAAAATCAAGACTTTCTGGACCTGCATTCGGATTATGGAAGTAGAGAAGTGGGAGTTAATGTTAAAATTGGTTCTTTCCAAGGAATGGTGAGCACAAATTGGAGTGGGTACCATTTTGGTCGCCCCAATATAGGAAGGATGGCACAAATCGCGACAGTACCGCGGGATACTGGATGTTGTGGGTTCAACAACTCAGTCCGCGAAGGTTGAAACGTTAGTTTATTCTTGATGAGCACAGGTTAAGGGGGGGACTTGTAGAGGTCCCCTTCTTCAATGAAGAGAGGGAGTAGACGAGTTATGTGGACAAGGTGTCCTTGAGAACTACGGGAAGATTCAAAAAAACAAGAGGACATGACTTTCAGAATTAAGGGACGAGTTTCGGGGTCATATGAGTTGGGATTATCTATTTACTCAGAGAGTGGTTCAGCCGGTCCCTGTTGAATGAGCTTCCGGCCGACGTGGGGCGGCAGTCCTTGGATCATTTACACATAAATTGGTAGCATATGGATGCGAAGGGTTATGGAGGGTATGTCTGGTGCAGCAGGTGGACTAAGGGGGACACAAAAGTTTGTCGGCACGGACTTGACTTGTAGGGCGAGAATGGCCCTGTTCCTCTCGTTGATTGTCCTGTTATATGGTATAGGTTTTATATTGGGTGTCAGGGTTAGGGGGCGAGGGATTTAGAATGGGGTTAAGTTTGGGAGAGATAGATCAGCCGGATTGCACCATGGTGGAGTAGACTTTCAGGACTATGGGAGATAGATTTGTGAGACCACGACGCCCACGTACCAAACAATAGAAATAGATAGGAGCAGGAGTAGGCATGTCGGCCCTTACGAGACAGCCCCGCCTCTTTCAATTGGATCATGATGATCATCGCAACCTAGAAACACAGAACTTAGTGCAGGAGTAGAGGCCATGGCCATTCGAGCCTTGCACATACATGTCATATTGACATGGCTGAGCATTTGTATATTATGACAGTTATCCCGTACCGGCGTCTCTACAAACCTCTGATGCCCTTATTGCCACAGGGCCACCATCTAACTCCTCTTTATAAATAGTAATTTTAGTGCACTGCTCCCCGGCCTCAATACCTCTGTGGAGCGGTTTTCCAGCGATCCCCTACACTGTGGTGAAAATTAGTTGTTTTTTGTTCTCCATCTCGGTTTAACAGCTGTTCCCATTACTCAGTCTAAAACGTGACCCCTTGGCTGGATTTCCTAACATCGGGAACACTCCTTGCTATTTCTAGCCTGTCCAGCCCTTAAGAATTTTGTAAGTTGTCTATAAGATCCCCTCTCATCTCCATCCTAAATATCAGAGATTAGAAAAAAACCCAGTCTATCCTAGCTCCAGTCTTTCGCCCTTTCCTAAACAGATTCCTGACATCCCAGGAATCATTGGGAACCGCTCTTTCTGCACTCCCTCTATTGGCCATAATTCCTTCCTCCGATTGGAACCCACCCAACTGTAGGCAATACTCCAGGCTGGATAAACAAGACCTATTACTACTGCAGTTCAGGATACTCACTAACTCTGCTCCTTATCTCAAATCTTTTGCCAATTTGAAAGCTTATCATACATTGCTTCTTTACCCTCGCCTTGCGGCACTGCTATGCCCTACCTTCAATGATGGTGGCACAGGACACAAGTCTCGTGCATCTCCCTTTTCCCCAACGGATACATTAGATAATAGTATGCTCTTCCGTTTGCGAACAAACAATCATCCCACAATCAGTCCCTGTTTTGCCTTCTCCCTATAACTGCTCCGCTATCAGTACGAGCATTATCTAGCTCTCGCTGAAAGTACCCAAAGAACCAGCCTCCACCTGAGGCACCGAGTATTCCAAAGGCTACAACGCCTGGTGAACAAGGTTTTCCTATCTCGTTCTAAAGCCTTTCTGTTTCCTGGTGGGTTTTAGTTCATTTGTTTCTCCTGGGATGCATTGATCCCAGTGCGGGATAGCTGTAGCATGCATTTTAGTGTGTTGAACAACGTCCTCAATTTCATCGTCAGCCAAGATTCCTTATAAACCATATAAGAAATATACAGCAAGGAAAACAGGTCACTGGCCTACCAGTCGTGCCTGAACAAGTTTTTCCCCCTTCGTCCACCCTGCCTGCACTCATACAACCCGCCATTCCCTTCTATCAAATGCGTATCCAATTATTTTTAATGATACCAATGAAAATGCCTCAACATTCCACGGAAGCTCCTTCCCACACCAGTACCACTCTCTGAGTTAAGAAGTTCCCCCTCATATTATCCCTAAACTTATGTCCCTTAATTCTGAAGTCATGTCCTCTTGTTTGAATCTTCCCTATTCTCAAAGGGAAAAGCTTGTCCACATCAACTCTGTCTATCCCTCTCATCATTTTAAAGACCTCTATCAAGTAACCCTTAACCTTCTGTGCTCAGAGGAATAAGACAACTTAACTTATTGCACACCTATCTCCTGTAAACTTAGTTGCTGAAATTAACCAAGGCAACATTCTGGTAAAATCTCTCCTGTACTCTCTCTATTCCTTGTTGACAACTTCCTTCCTATATTGGGCGACCAAGGTTGTACCCCCCTACTCCAGATTTGGTCTCACACAATGCCGTGTACAATTTTAACTTAATCCATGTGTTGTTTTATACTCATGCTATAATGTGTTGCAGATGGGAAGTCCCGGACGGTGGTTTTAGTGATTCAATATCAGGACGTGTATTGCCAGGGGTCCAGATAGGACAATAAATTTTGCTTTTGCTTCCAGCACAACAGAATTATCCATGTAGGAATAAATACATATAAGTGTGGACCAATACAGTTTATTAAGGTAAGGGAGAAATCTTTGAGGACAAAGATGAGGAAAACATGGTGGGGGTGGGGATCGGGAGGTGTGGGAGTCTCATACATGGGCCCCGGTACTCAACCAGGCCACAGTAGGTGAGTCTCGGGTGGGTGAGGGGCAGCTGCTGCGGAAGTAGTAGCGAGGTTGCGCAGAGGTAGGTGGAGCAGCAGCACAGCGCGGCGGGATTTTACGGCGCGTTGCGGGGAAACTCTTCCAAACTCGGCCAGCGACGGGCCGGAACCGCGCCCACTGTTCGTCTTCCACAACGCCTGGGGGAGAGATCGGGGGCGTCAGACACCGCAACCACACAAACACATCACCCCCCCCCAACACCCGACTCCCACTCCACCCGAAACCCCCACCCCCACGAGAGAGCGGCCAAGCGCATGTAGTCTACGGATAGAGGTCTTTAAATAATGATGAGCGGGGATAGTGGGGGACCGGAGTGCCGTGGAGATTGAGGATAGGCTTTTTTTTGTCCCAAATGCGGGAGGTAGGGGGAAGATTTCAAAAAACAAGGGGACATGGGAACTTGAGGAATTAAGGGACAAACCAACGTTTAGGGGGGTCTAGCATGAGGGGGAACACTTTTTTTTTTCTTTTTTACTCAGGAGTGAGTTGGGGGGTTGGCTGGTGGGGGAATTGAGGCCTTTCCAGTGGAAGGTTGGTGGGAGGGCGGGCAGGGGTTTCGTTTATTCATTTAAAAAAAAATAAATTTGGGATAGTTTTATATGGGACGGGGGAAAGGAATGGAGGGGTTAGGGTTGTTTCTGCGCACAAGGTGTATATGGGGGGGGGGGAACCTAGGGAGGAGAGAGAATTGTATGTGTTCGATGGCACGGGGGACCTAGAAAAAAAAGTTATCGAGAATGGGGGGGGGGGCCTGGTTTTGTTCCGTTGCTGTAAGATGGGTTGCTTTGATATTGATATAATGGTTGTTATATGGGTTATTACAGTGTTTTTGGGCATGGGGGACTCGACTAGGAAGGGGGGGCCGTGACGGTGGGAACCTGTTTAATCCCCTAGGCCGTTTGTGAATTGTTAATGGGGATTATGGGGACTTGGCAAATCCCTTGGGGGACCAAAAAATCCCAGGGAAAGGGATTTTTACTTGGTCTAAATGGTCCTCCCACCACCAGCTTACCCCTGGATTTTCCTAAAAAAAAACCCCGGCTCTGTTATTTTTCACAATGGGATCAGTGGGAAAAAACTTTACAAATTTAATTGGAAAAACAGGTACCTGTGGGATTTTCCCTACTCTCAGTGGGGAAAAAAGCTGGTGCACACGTCAACTTGTCTATCCCCTTCTCATCATTTTAAAGCTTATAAATCAAGTCCCCCCTGAAACTTCGCGCTTCCAAAGAAAGAAAAGACTGGACTTGTTCACTTAACTTGGGCTGTAACTTCCAGTTGCTGAAACCCAGCTGCAACATTCTAGTAAATTCACTCTGTTACTCTCCTTATTGGTGACATCTTCCAATATTTCCGCGACCAAATGTACAACATACTCCAGAATTGGCCCATTAATTCCAAGGCCTTGGACAATTTTAGCTTCAGCATCCAAAATCTTGGACTAATCCCTCAAGCGTCTTTCTGATTTATAAAGGCCGCCACACAAAAACATTCTTTAACACCCTATCTACATGAAATTCAATTAGGGAACTGGCCACAGTTATTCCCAGATCTGGTTGCCTGGATTATTCAATTCCTGACAATTTTACCATGAACGCTTTCTAGTTTGAGTTGGCCTGCCAATTCCCGATGCACACTCACACTCCTCGGCATGAAACTCACAACTGCACATCCAACCAACAAAGAATGTCCTGGAACTCTGGATTCCGAGGAGTCCGGCTCTTCAACCCATTAGATGGAGGCATGGGGGGGGGTGGGGACCAGTTGTCCATGGATGATCCACGACGTACATGCTCTCCCATTAAATACCCACTATAACGCATATGCAACCAAGGTCCGCGGAGTTCCTCAAAAATTGTTTGGGGCCTATCCTGCACTCAAGCACAACGACAGGCATAAGAGAGCAGTGGCACATACAGCTTGGTGGAGCTGGTGCCAGGCTAGGAACACAACACTTTCTCCTGAACAACATATTCCTGGGGACAAAAAACATTCCATTGTAGATTCTCTGCACTGCTCACACCAAGGAACTAAAAAAAATCACAATGCCACTGTTTCTGACAAGGACTCACCATGTGTTATTCCAACAAACACTTGAGCAGCGGAGCAGGTCAAAACACAAGCATTTCAACAGAACACTTTCAGTGCATATATTGACGGAACATAGAAACTTGTGACTTACAAAAACACATCACAGTCTTTCACACCTTACCACAGGACACACACAGCGACAGGAACTTATCCGCAGACACACAGTACACTGACACCACACCTACACCCTCCATACAGACAACTCACACCCCACAGCACAAGTATCACACATCATCATAGGTCTCACAGACACAGAGCCACACTGACACTATGTGGCCCACACAAACACTGTTACAAACACATACTAGACACACCACATGAGACAACCACTTCACTGTGCACACAGTAACACCTCTCACACACTCACCGCACAGCAACATCACACCACACATCACTGAAACACTGAATACACCCATCACCTCTGACGTCACAGACATTCGTTTACCACACACACACACTCTGACATGAACACAACCCATTACAATTTGTAAGGGCCCCCCCCACCCACACAATCTAATAAATTGGGGCGGGTACAAACCGAGTTCCTCAGGGACCTCGTCCACTGCTTTGAAACCTGAACCCAGGATCAGTTGGGACCGGGTTGGTACTCCATCTATGGACCGAATGTCAACCCGCAAATTGGGAGACCAAAACGTACGGAATTGACCAGGTGGCAACAGGATAAGTTTCCCCCAGGCTTTAGGGCCAAGAGTTGATTGAACTCACAATCACAGCGAGCTGGAAACTTTGGAATTATCATCCCGCAGTATAGGGAGATGAGCCTGTTCCTTTGGATATATTAACGGGGAGTTACGAAACTATGCACAGCTAAAGGGATCCTGTTTGTATGGAGACACGGCCAGGCACAGGATACTGATCCTGATGATAACGCACAAAATGGTATACTTCAATGGCCGCTGTACTTTGTTGAAGGCGGCAAGTCCTCTACTCCGACCCAATGAATATGGCTCTATGTTTCAATGTGCACTGAGGTCAGAGTGTCACCCTCTGAGTGTGACAAGTAAAGTTTCTTAGTCTCATGATTTTTTCAGCATCTTCATTTCCTTAATCTCTTTGACACTATTTCGGACAAGCCACATCACATCTACAATTTTGTGCCCTGTTGCATATTCCAACTCACATTGGCAACACACCTGATCCATACTCAACTCTGTCACCCTAGGACATTTTAAGATGGCAGTATTAGGCGTCCCCCATTACTTAAAATGGGCATCCAGACCCTAATTTCTTAAACTGTCCGGCAAAAATTCTGGGAAACTGTTTTCCTGAAACCAGTGGCACTGTCCAGCAAACCTCTTTAAACTCTTCCGTTGATAGTGTTGTCAATGACAGATAACCCTCTCATTCCTTCTATTTAAACTCAGTGACTAGAGCCTGTCTGCAAGAAATGATGTTCACACTGACAGTGGGAGTAGGGAAGGGGCAAATCGCAGGACCAGTATGGAAGGCCTCTGCACATTCATATCATGTCCATATTTGGGCACAAAAAACGACAGGTGCTCGAGTTAGTAAGTCTCAAAAAAGCACTATAGACACTGCTTTGCAGAATTACGTGGATTCAAGCCCGTCTCGAAGCTTTCTAAAGCATGGAACTAGAATAACACAGTTGGAAATGCGATGGTACGTGCAGTTAGCACGCTTGCGACCTGGGCGCTCAAAGTACGGGATTGTTTCCCACGGGTCCCCGAGCGTAGGTCAGCCACGCTGGCTAGCGCCAGGCCGCTGCACCGTACGGCCAACATGTGGCGCAATGGATTTGTGCCTGGAAGGTCATGTTTGAACAATAGTCTCTAAATTTATATGAAGAGGTTTCCTAGGGAATTGGCGAGGGTTAAGCAGTGGATGTTGTCTATATGGGACTTAAGTAGCCTTGCAAGGCCTTTGACAAGGGTCCCTCAGAAGTTCAATGGTTGGTGAGGTGTCATGTTCAAAGGTGGCCTATATAATGAAAGGAGTTAGCAAGTATGGATTCAACGTGGTGAATGGGAAGAAGCCAGAGGGTAAGGTGGAGGGCTGTTTGTCGGGTTGGAGGCAGGTGCTAGTGGGGTGCCTCAGGATCGGGGTTGGGTCTTTGTTGTTTAAAATGGTAGGGAATGAAGAAGAATACAGTTGCACAGAGGGATCTGGGTAAAAAACGTGCCATATTCCTGAAGGTGGAATCCTATATAGATAGGGACGGTTAAAGAAAGCTTTGGTATGCTAGCCTGTATAAATAGAACTTGAGTATAGAAGGGATGTTAATGTTAAAAATGTACAAGCATTTGGGAGACCAAACCTGGGAGTAATGGTTTGTCAATTTTGGGCGCCCATGCATAGAAGGAAGCAACAAATAGAGAGTACAGAGGCGATACTAGAATGTTGCCGGGTTTCTACAACTACGCTTACAGAGATAGGAGATACGGTGTAGGTCTGATCCTGGAGGGGCAGAAGTGTAAGTAAAGGACTGATAGAGTCTTTAAAATGCTCGAGGGGAAGAGACAGACGTGATAGTGGACAAGCGGGATTCCGTTGAGAATAGGAAAGATGTCAAGCAAAACGAGGCACATGACGTCAGAATTAAGGAAAGCACGTAATTAGGGGTACATCCATGAGGGGTGGAACTGCTCTACGCCAGGAGACTGAAGGCTCTGCGGAGAGTACTCTGGTTTCGGAATGCACGCACTATGGGAACTTTCACTCGACCCCGGCGGCAGGAACATATCCACCATTGGAGGTAAAACTCGGAAGGGCCTATAAAATCAGACCGACACTCTTCAACCCCTAGGAAACGGACCTGTTCCACCGCCTAATGGAGAGGGGTAAACGCCTCCGTTGCCAGGCAGGTGGGAACGGAGCGGTTGGAAAATGATTGTTCTTTTTCTCCCTGTAGGCCATTCGGAGAACTGTAACACTATCTCACCAGCTGTTATTGTTTTACTCTACGTTTTTGCTCTCAAACGTTTCTTATGTACAAGAATATTTTGGTTATGAAATCTGCTTTACCACTAATCCTGGTTGTGGTTGTTGGATCTTGTGCACAAAAGTTCCGCGAGCATTGCCACTTTAATTCCTAATGCACATCTCGTTATGTGTATGTGAAAAAGATACTTGACTTTTTTGACTAGTGACTTAAACTCATTGGCTATACAAGCACCAGGGCTCATTATGTGGGCCCTTGTGGCTAACACGCTATGGCGTATGGAGATTAACGCTAGTGACGGACGCTGAGTTGGATGATCATCCGCAAATATTGGAATGGCGGTGCCTCAAGTTTGGAAGGAGACCGAAGCCTCTACTCCCTGCAAACCTTGTCTATGTTTCATGTTTCCATCCACCACCCCCCTCTGTGTGGCAAGTTACGCCTGGAACCTATGTAAATCTTTTCAGTATGTATGAAATTGCCGTTGTCCGATTATGGTCCCTCTATCCCGGCACAATGTGAAAGAACTACTGGCTCCTGATACCACAGATGGTCTATTCATCCGGTGTTATGATTTTGTCAGTACCTCTCAGATCAGAAAGATAAACATCCTCCTGCGCTCCATGGGGGAAGTCAAAATTGCCCTTCTTGAACCATTGTCCCATTGCTCACAGAGTCCGGAGCACAATCCTCGTAAATC
Source organism: Leucoraja erinaceus (assembly GCF_028641065.1). NCBI lineage: Eukaryota > Metazoa > Chordata > Chondrichthyes > Rajiformes > Rajidae > Leucoraja > Leucoraja erinaceus. Next base: position 14,233 of record NW_026576597.1, read on the forward strand.
TTTGAAAAATCCTTTTAAGCTCACCAAGTTTCCTAAACAGTGCCCCAGACTGAAATGAGTTCCTAAATGTGGTGCAAAATCACTATCTTATGCGACCTGCAAGGTGCATTCTCGACGCACATACTGCAGATAATTCTACTGATCCATGCTCTTGTGTCAAAAAAGAAGATGGGAGATTATGGGACCAACTTTACCTCGAGTGCTGGAAAATATGTGGTATGGAGTAAGACCATTCGGGCCCCTAGTTATAGGACTCCGCCATGCATTGGATACATTTCTGTAGCATCTTTATTCACACTACCCCCACGCCGTTCAATAATTCTTATAGTTGTATATAGATACTCCCGCTCATTATCCTTCAGAGCGCTCTCTGAAAGTACCAGATAAGCCATCCTCTCAATCCCTATGTGTACTAGAGAATTCTTTATATAAATCACCCACTCTCGCGTAGGAATAACTTCCTAAAACTGGGGCACTCGCACATTAGCAAGGAATGGATTTCTTACAAGTCGTGGACCTCAAAACTGGTTCATATGATCGGTGTGGTAATAAGGATATGTCATATTAGAACATGTGTTCCTCCATATATATGCTCCAGCTGGAAGGATATCTAATGTTACACAAAAGTGTGGAGATGCTTCCTTACGCGGGTGGCAGCACATCTAGAGAGCGAAAATGAATTCTAGCACGCCGTGTTTTTTTTCAAACCCCTTCTTTCGTTTAGGTATGGATGTACTGTTAAGTCTAATAGTACTCTTGAGGTACCCA
>NW_026576597.1:22500-35000 GCF_028641065.1 Leucoraja erinaceus
GGAGAGGAGGGCAGAGGGAGGAGGGAGAGGAGGGAGGAGAGGGGGGAGGAGGAGAGGAGAGGAGGGAGAGGAGAGGAGAGAGAGGGGAGGAGAGGGGAGGAGAGTAGCGGGGAGAGGAGAGGAGAAGAGAGAGAGGGAGGAGAGGAGAGGAGAGGGGAGGAGAGGAGGGAGGAGAGGGAGAGGAGGGGAGAGGGGAGGAGAGGAGAAGGAGGAGAGGAGAGGAGAGGAGAGGAGAGGGGGGGAGAGGATGGGAGAGGGGAGGAGAGGAGAGGGAAGAGAGAGAGAGAGGAGAGAGGAGAGAGGAGGGAGAGGAGAGGGAGAGGAGGAGGAGGGAGAGGAGAGGAGAGGAGGGGAAGGTGGGGGAGGGGAGAGAGAAGAGGAGAGGAGGGAGAGGAGAGGAGAGGAGGAGGAGGGGGAGGGGAGGGGAGGGAGGGGAGGAGAGAGAGGAGAAGAGGGAGGGGAGAGGGGAAGGAGAGGAGGGGAGGGAGGGAGGAGGAGAGAGAGAGAGAGGGAGAGGGGAGAGAGGAGAGAGAGAGGAGAGGAGAGAGGAGAGGAGGAGGAGGAGGAGAGAGAGAGGAGAGGGAGAGGAGAGGAGAGGAGGAGGAGAGAGAGAGGAGACGGACGAGAGAGAGGGAGGAGGAGAGGGGGTTGAGAAGGAGAGAGAGAGGAGGAGAGGAGAGGAGAGGAGAGGAGGCGAGAGAGGGGAGGAGAGGGAGAGAGAGAGGGAGAGGGGAGGAGAGGAGGGAGAGAGGAGGGGAGAGGAGAGGAGAGTAGAGGAGAGGAGAGGAATGAAGAGGGAGGGGAGGAGAGGAGAGGAGAGGAGAGGCGAGGTGAGGAGAGAGGGAGGGAGAGGAGAGGAGAGGTGAGGAGAGGAGAGGAGGAGGGAGGAGAGAGAGGAGGGGGGGAGAGGAGGAGAGAGGGAGAGTAAGAGGAGAGGAGGGGAGAGGAGAGGAGAGAGAGGAGAGAGGAGAGGAGAGGAGAGGAGGGAGAGGGGGAGGGAGGAGAGGAGAGGGGAGAGGGGAGGAAGAGGGGAGAGGAGAAGGAGGAGGAGAGAGGAGAGGACAGGAGAGGAGAAGGAGAGAGGAGAGGGGGAGGAGAGAGGGAAGGAGGAGGGAGGAGAGGAGGGGAGGGGAGAGGGGGGAGAGAGGAGAGGGAGAGGAGATGAGGATGGAGGAGAAAGAGAGGGGGAGGGAGAGGGGGAGAGCAGAGGGAGGGGAGAGGAGAGGGAGGAGAGGGAGAGGAGGAGGGAGGGGAGAGGAGAGGAGAGGACAGGGAGCGAGGAGGAGAGAGGAGAGGGAGGAGAGAGGAGGAGGGAGAGGGGAGAGGCCTCTTTAGAGAGGAGAGGAGGAGGGGAAGGAGAGAGAATGGAGGAGGAGAGGAGAGGAGAGGAGAGGAGAGGAGAGGAGGAGAGGAGGAGAGAGGAGAGAGGAGAGGAGGAGAGAGGAGAGGAGGAGAGAGGAGAGGAGAGAGAGAGGGAGGAGGGAGGAGGAGAGGAGGAGAGGGGAGGAGAGAGAGGGAGAGAGAGAGGGGAGAGAGAAGGAGAGAGAGAGGGAGGAGAGAGGGAGGGAGAGGGAGAGAGGGAGAGAGGAGAGGAGCGAGAGAGAGAGGTGGGAGAGAGGAGGGGGAGCGAGTGGGGAGGAAGTGGGGGAAGGAGTGGATGGAGAGAGAGAGGAGGAGAGGGAGAGAGGAGAGGGAGAGGAGGAGGAGAAGAGAGAGAGGAGAGGAGATTGTTGGAGGTGGAGGAGGAGAGGAGAGGAGAGGGAGGAGGGAGGACAGGAGAGGAGGAGGGAGGGGAAGAGAGAGAGAGGGAATTACCTCTCTAGGAGGAGAGGGGAGAGGGAGAGGAGAGGAGAGGAGAGGGGAGGAGAGGAGGGGAGAGGAGGAGAGGAGAGGAGAGGAGAGGAGAGGGGAGAGGGAACAAGAGGGGGAGAGGAGAGGAGAGAGAGACGGAGGAGAGGGAGAGGGGAGAGGAGAGGGAGAGGAGAGGGGGAGAGGGAGATAGAGGAGAGGGTAGGGAGGAAAGAAGGGAGGAGGGGTGGAGAGAGAGGAGTGCGGGAGAGGGAGAGGGAGAGAGAGGGAGGAGGAAAGGGGAAACGAGGAGAGGAGGAGGGAGAGGAGAGAGGAGGAGGAAGGGAGGAGTGGAGAGCGAACGTGGAGGGGAGTAGGAGAGGCCGAGGGAGAGCGAGTTTAAGAGGGGAGGGAGAGAGAGCGAGGAGAGAGGAGAGGGGAGGAGAGGGGGGAGGGGAGAACGAGGGGAGAGGGAAGGGGAGGATAGAGTTGGAGAGGGGAGGAGGGGAGAGGGAGGAGGGAGGGGAGAGAGAGGAGGGGGGAGGAGAGGATAGGAGGAGGGAGGGAGAGGGAAGAGGAGAGAAGGAGAGAGAGGAGAAGAGGAGGGAAAGGAGAGAGGGAGGAGAGAGGGAGTGTAGAGGGAGAGGGGAGGAGGAGGGGGAGAGGAGGGAGGAGGGGAGGCGAGAGGGGAGAGAGAGAGAGAGGAGAGGGAGAGGGAGGGGGAAGAGAGGGAGAGGAGAGAGAGGAGAAAGGGGGAAGAGAGGAGAGGGAGGGGGAGGAAAGAAGGGAAGAGGAAGGAGAAAGATGGTGCTGTCAGTGAGCGAGAGGGGGGAGAGGGAGGGAGAAAGAGAGAAAGAGTGGGAGGGGTAGAGACAGAGGGGGAAGAGGGAGGATGTAGAGCCATGAGGAGTAAGAGAGGGAAGAGGGGAGAGGGAGGGGAACAAGGGAGAAGGAATAGAGAGAGAGAGAGGGTTAGAGGAGGGAACAGGAGACAAGAGTTTCAGAGGAGAGAGGAGGAGGGGATCGCTAGTTAGGATACGGTCACCAGAGGGTGTGAAAGAAGGGGTAAGGAAACAGTGGGGGTGGAGGGGTGGGAATAACGAGTGGAAGAGAGCAGAGGAGAGAGGGACGGAAACCAAGGAAGGAGCAGCTTGCCAACGGGTGGTTCTACACTAGGCGTCAGAAGGGCAGAGCCTCTCGAGGGTCGCCTAGGATTCGTCCACGGATTATGCTGTCTCCACTTTTTTCCCACTCCTGGTACTGAACTCCATGCGACTACCAAAAGCAATTCGTAAACCGCTAAAAGTCTCACGGCACCACGCCACACCGAGTACCACATACGTGTGCCACGGCCAAACATATACCGTTTCAACATGCGATCGCTAACCGACAGACAATGTAATCGGTGACAAACCCGACACAGGAACGCCTATTCCCTGTGCGATGTAAACCAGCTACGGAGACTAGTGGGGCAGACAAACATAGAAATAGAAAGAAATTAGGTGCAGGAGTAGAGGCCATTCCGCCCTTCGAACCTGCCCCATTCGCCATTCAATATGATCATTGCTGATCATCCCAACTCAGTATCCCGTTTTAACTGCCTTCTCTCCCTAACCCCCTGAATGTCACTTTGTTAGCCACAAGGGCATTTTTACAATCTACTCATCCTGTCACTTAAACAGCCTATTGCCATGGAACTGTTGTTGGCCCCAACTAACCCTCTGTGGCCAGAGAGTTACAGAGATTCACCACTCTCTGTGTGAACAAAAGTGTTTTTTTTGTATTTCTGTCCGGTTTTTTGTTCTAAAGGATTTCCCCATTATCCTTATAGCTGTGACCCCGGTTTTTTTCTGTGGACTTACCTCACACGGGGCCCCCATCTTCTGGCATCTTGTTTTTTTTACGCGTAAACCCCCCTCTAGAATTTTGTACAGTTCTAATTTTTTAGATCCCCCCTCAATCTTCCCCCATTTCCTTGCGGAGTCTCCCCCCCCTTTGCGAAATAGGGACCGATTTACACCAATCGAGGACATTGCCTTAACAGCAGTACGGGACAGAAGTTTCGGGCTCTGATGACATGAGGGGAACTGCTTTACTCGAGCGTGGTAGCAGCGGTGTGGATCCCTGAGCTTCCCAGTGGTTACAGGGTGGAGCGCAGGTTCGTTGTAACACTTTCCAAATCACGTGGATAGGCATCTGGATGAGATTAGGGAACAAATGGAGGGTGTATTGGTATGAGTGCAGGCAGGGGGTACTCTTTCCCCCTTCCTCTTTCTTTTTTTTGCTGATTAAGGGACAAAGTTTGTTCGGCAGGGACTTGTGAGGGCCGAGATGGCCTGCTTTCGTGCTTGTTCCAGTGTTATTATGGTTATTGGTTAATACAACTTTAATTTGTTAAAATATGGACCATGCACACGTCAAGCACACACCCACATACCGTGCACAAGGCACACACGCCAAGGTACGCCTTTGACACAGTAAGCACACACACAATATAAGTTTTATACTGCAACACATACATCAACACACGAAGCATACGTAACTTCCACACACACCCAATTACGGAGTCGACACACATTGTAACCATATTCAAAGACAGGCATTCACACGGTCCAACATGCACCAAACATCCCGTACACAGCAATCATACACAGTCCCAATACACTGCACCCAACCACCCCCTCCACCCCCCCCATACACATAACTACACAATTTCAACCAAATGTACACCAACACATGCCGTCACGCACACTGGACAGCTCATTCCAACACGCACCCAATTCGCAGCACGTACACAGGCACATACACAGGTACCACACGCACCAACACATACACAGTCCAACCACGCACCCAACGCAGCCCTGTACACAGCACATACACAGTCCAACACGCACCCAACACATACACAGCACATACACGGTCCAACACGCACACAACACAGCCCGGACACAGCACATACAACAGTCCAACGCGCACCCACACCCCCGTACCAGTACACAGTCCTACACACCCAGCACATACACATCCAACCGCACCCACAGCCCTACCAACACATACCAATCAACACGCACCCAACGAACCCCGTACACAACCAAATACGTCACCACGGTCCAACACGACACCCAAACGCACCCTGTACACAACCACCATACACAGTCCAACCAAGCACCCAACGCAGGCCCGTGTACACAGCACATACCATCCCAACACGCACCCAACGCACCCCGTACCCACACACATACACAGTCCAAACACGCACCCAACGCACCCCGTACACAACACATACACAGTCCAACACGCACCCAACGCACCCCGTACACAGCACATACACAGTCCAACACAAGCACCCAACGCACCCTGTACACAACACATACACAGGTCCAACACGCACCCAAACGCAGCCCCGTACACAGCACATACACCAGTCCAACACGCACACACGCCACCCACCCAACACACAACCCGTACACAACACACATAACACAGTCCAACACAGTCCACCCAACCAACCCCGCACATACAGTGCACACCCTCCACACAGACATCGCCCAAACACGCACCCAACCACAACCATACACCGGTCCAACACGCACCCAAACACACCCCGACACAGGTCATACGTTGCGGACCAACAGTCCAACACGCACCCCAACACACCCCGTACACCACACATACAACAGTCAAACACCACCCCCACCACATACACGTCCAACACGAACCCAGTCGCACCCGATACACAACACATACACGTTGTCCAAATGTACGCAATGACAACACACCCCGTACACAGCACATACACAGTCCAACACGCACCCAACACAGCCCAGCAACACGACCACCAACATACACGGTCCAACACAGCACATACACACCCCGTACACAGCACATTACACAAGTCCGGACAACGTACCCAACGCAAGCAGGTCCACAACAACATACCACAAGAGCAACCGCAACACAACACGGTCCGTACACAAGCACCATACACAGCTTGCCTAGCCAAAAGGTCCCGCTCAACCGCACCAAAACCACCCACGTACAAAGCAAACACAGGTGCTGAACACGGTTCCACCACATCCGCAGGTCAACACGGCCCAATACCCACCCGGTACACAGACAGTCACACTCACCTGCGGGACACACGCCAACCCATCAGCGCGTCCAGAACACGCACCGAACCACACGAAGACAGCAAATACACATGTCCTGTAAACACGTCCCACCGACCCGCGGTACACTCCAATACAGGGACAAAGTACTTTTTTTTGTACAGACCTACAGTGTCCATGTTTGCCCAACCCCGCGGAGACAAACTGGCCAACACGGTACCGCTTGCTGTTCGTTTAAGTCCATTTTTTACATACGTCCGTACATAGCCCAAACAGACCCCACGGCCGGGAACACACCTAAACAAGAACTTGATGATAATCCGAAAGCGTTTTCAAAACGTTTGTTAAGAAGGTGGGCAGATGCTGGACATTGGGTTGAAGGGTGGTGCTGAAGACGGTGCAGAGTAGTTTTTTCGGCCATGGGTCTGCGCTCGGCCCAATCTCGGTGGCGTATACATCGTTAGTCACCCTCACCTGCTGCGGGCCAACGCACTGACCCATCAGCCGCAAGGGACTTGTAGAACTCACTCTACGCCCTGGCGTTTGAGTGGCCTCAACAGGGTCCGTGAGAGGTTCAGAGGTACCACCTCTTTTGTGGGAAAAGGTAATCCAGCAATCGCGGCCGGAGTTAAAGGAAGGGACATCCTTACCCTTAGATGGCTGCGGGCCGGGTGCAGTGTCCGTCTTGCTAACACCCGCGGAACACTGTGAGTGATATTTGTCCAACCCCTGCATGGTTCGTTTTTAAGTTTTATTTTCTATCTCATTCCTCTAAACAATAGAGTCGGGCAAACAATCGGTCTATCCGCCGGCCGGGAAAATGTCGCGAAACTGGAACGTTAATGTAACCGAAGAAGTTTTCCAACTTCCCCCCCTGTTGTTAAGAATGGAAGGAATTGCAGATCGCTGGATCATAGAAAACATAGAAAAATAGACTCCAATACCCCCTGCAGGAGTAGGCCATTCGGCCCTTTACGAGCCTGCACCGCCATTCAATAGGATCATGGCTGATCATCCAACTCAGTATCCCGTATACTGCTCCTCCCCCATACCCCACTGACCCCCTTAAGCACAAGGGCCAGATGACTAAACCCTTCCTTAAACATAGAGCAATTACAGAACTGAACAGGCTCTACTACCCTCTGTGGCAGAGAGTTCCAGAGATTCACCACTCTCTGTGTGAAAAAAGTTCTTCTCATCCCGGTTTTAAAGGATTTCCCCTTATATTTTAAGCGTGGACCCCTTGTCCTGCCTCTTCCCTAACATCGGGAACAATCATTCCTGAATCTAGCCTGTCCAACCCTAAGAATTTTGTAAGTTTCTATAAGATTCCCCTCTAAATCTTCTACAATTAATAGAGAGTCATAATTTTTAAACCAAGTATATTACAGTCTTCCATCATAAGATAGTCAGAAAGCTCCCAGGAATCACGTTGGTGAACCGTCTCTGCACTTTAAGACCTCTATGGCAAATCCGAGCGAAGGTAGAATCGACAGGAGAAAATTCCACTCCCCCAATACCCCCCCCCCCCGCCCCCACCCCCACCCCCCCCCCTAGTAGATATCTCTTACTCTCACCACCCCCACCCCCCCCACCCCTTTCCTATAACCGGAGACCAACTCCTCACCAGATTCCAGATTTGATAACCAATATACTAACCAGTTTAACATTACATCCCAGCACTGGATAAATAGTACAGTGGATGGCCACACATCAGCATTCGCTGCACCGAAAACTACAACAAGTCATTTATCCTTACTCACCTGATAACCGACATCCGTGCCTCACTTTTCCCCACCCCAAACGAACAATCTTAATTCTGTTTTCTGACCCCGATTGGACTTCCACTGTACCTGGCGAGCGTGAATATCCGATACGTCTCTGCTCATCCCACATCTCTTCCTCCATGCTCACCCAATCCGCGGGGTCTTCCACATTTCGTTTGTAATGATACCAATGGACGTTACTGCAAGGATACTCCACCCGACTTTATTCACTGGACAGCTCATCCACACTGGGAGCCAGTACCATTCTCTCGGCAGTCTAAGAAGGTTTCCACCAGATCGATGAGTACCCAGGACCAAACTTGTGCCCTTCATTAATTTGAGTCATGGCCACCTTTGCACTGTTTGGGCTTATCCTATTTCTCCCCAGGGAATTTTTAAGCTGTGTCACCAATTTTCAACATCTAGCTGCCATCCCTCTCATCATTTTACAGTGTAGAGGCCACTATCAGGGAACCACTTAACCTGTCTGGCGTTTAGTTCTTAGCAGATCCGGCCAGCTGTCCCATAACTTGTTAACAAACTCTGACTTCTCTGTTGCAAAGAGAGCGGGAACGAAAAGTTCGAGGCAAGTGGAGCACACTTCTCCGGCCCTTTCAGTCTCTATCCCCCGCCAGTCGCTTTCTGTCTTTCTCCGCAGATCTCTTCCAGTCTATCCTCTTTTTGTTCGCGACATTCCTTTACTCCCTTATTATATTATGGTGCGACCAAAATTTTTTTGTACATCGGATCCAGAATTTGGTTCACCAATGCCCTGTAGTACAATTTTAACATACATCGCCAGCAGGGACAGTTAATGGACTCACGCAGTTGTAGGCCCGAGGGTCCCACCTCCAGAATTCCCAACCCCAAACTACAAGGACAGTTCAAGTGGTAGGGGCTTCTCCTCCACACGGAACTCCTCGACTCCTGAGGCCTCCACACATCCCCCCCCCCCCACACCCTCAACCGCCACCACGACCCTAACCCCGATCCCCAAACCCGTGCTGACCTGGCGAGCTGCCTGAAGCCGATGGTCTTGCGTTTGCCCAACATCTCCTCCCGGGCTCGCCACTCCGGGGTCTTCCACAGGTCGTCTGTGGGCGAACCACACGTGCGTTGATGCCAGAGGAACCGCCATCGCTACTGTGGGCGCCAGTGAGCTACTACCGCCAGCGTGGGCGCCAGTGGGAACCGGAGCTCCAGTGTGGGAGGGAGCCCGTGCAACTGTGCAAACACTTTGGGCACCAGTGGAGCGGGTTCCACCAGTATGGGTGCCAGTGGAGCAGACCACGCCAGTGCAGGGGCCAGTGGAGCAGACCACGCCAGTGTAGGGGCCAGTGGAGCAGGGAACGCCAGTGCAGGGGCCAGTGGAGCAGACCACGCCAGTGTAGGGGCCAGTGGAGCAGACCCCGCCAGTGTGTAGGGGCCAGTGGAGCAGACCACGCCAGTGTAGGGGCCAGTGGAGCAGACCACGCCAGTGTAGGGGCCAGTGGAGCAGGGAACGCCAGTGTAGGGGACAGTGGAGCAGACCGCGCCACGCACCAGTGAAGGGGCCAGTGGAGAGCAGGGAACGCCAGTGGAGGGGACAGTGGAGCAGACCCGGACAGTGTAGGGGCCAGTGGAGCACGCCAGTGTAGGGGACAGTGGAGCAGACCACGCCAGTGTAGGGGACAGTGGAGCAGGGAACGCCAGTGTAGGGGACAGTGGAGCAGACCACGCCAGTGCAGGGGACGCCATTGCAGGGGACAGTGGGGCAGGGAACGCCAGTGCAGGGGCCAGTGGAGCAGACCACGCCAGTGTAGGGGCCAGTGGAGCAGACCACGCCAGTGCAGGGGCCAGTGGAGCAGACCACGCCAGTGTAGGTGCCAGTGGAGCAGAGCACACCAGTGTAGGGGACAGTGGTGCAGACCAGACCAGTGCAGGGGACAGTGGAGCAGGGAACGCCAGTGTAGGGGACAGTGGAGCAGACCACGCCAGTGTAGGGGACAGTGGAGCAGACCGCGCCAGTGGAGGGGCCAGTGGAGCAGACCACGCCACGCCAGTGGAGGGGACAGTGGAGCAGACCGCGCCAGTGCAGGGGCCAGTGGAGCAGACCACGCCAGTGTAGGGGCCAGTGGAGCAGACCACGCCAGTGTAGGGGCCAGTGGAGCAGACCACGCCAGTGTAGGGGCCAGTGGAGCAGACCACGCCAGTGTAGGGGCCAGTGGAGCAGACCACGCCAGTGGAGGGGCCAGTGGAGCAGACCACGCCAGTGGCCTCTGGGGGCCAGTGGAGCAGACCGCGCCAGTGTAGGGGGCAGTGGAGCAGACCACGCCAGTGGAGGGGGACAGTGGAGCAGACCCACGACAGTGTAGGGGCCAGTGGAGCAGGGAACGCCAGTGTAGGGGACAGTGAAGCAGACCCGGACAGTGTAGGGGGGAGTGGGGCAGGCCCGGCCAGTGTAGGGGACAGTGGAGCAGGGAACGCCAGTGTAGGGGCCAGTGGAGCAGGGAACGCCAGTGTAGGGGACAGTTAAGCAGACCCGGACAGTGTAGGGGACAGTGGGGCAGACCCGGACAGTGTAGGGGACAGTGGAGCAGGGAACGCCAGTGTAGGGGACAGTGGAGCAGGGAACGCCATTGCAGGGGACAGTGGGGCAGGGAACGCCAGTGCAGGGGCCAGTGGAGCAGACCACGCCAGTGTAGGGGACAGTGGAGCAGGGACGCCAGTGCAGGGGACCATTGAACGCAGGGACCAGTGGAGCAGACCAGTGGGAACGCCAGTGACAGAGGAACAAAGGGGAGCCGATAGGAAGTGACCAGGGTGAGGATTTAGTGGGAAGGGATCACAGGCCGAGAGGGTCCTGGGGCCAGATACCTACTTGGTAGCGGAAGGCGGGCGAAACGTACAACATTCTTAAGGGGTTGGACAGGCTAGATGCAGGAAGATTGTTCCCGATGTTGGGGAAGTCCAGGACAAGGGGTCACAGCTTAAGGATAAGGGGGAAATCCTTTAAAAACCGAGATGAGAAGAACTTTTTTTCACACAGAGAGTGGTGAATCTCTGGAACTCTCTGCCACAGGGGGTAGTTGAAGCCGGTTCATTGGCTATATTTAAGAGGGAGTTAGATGTGGCCCTTGTGGCTAAGGGGATCAGGGGGTGTGGAGAGAAGGCAGGTACGGGATACTGAGTTGGATGATCAGCCATGATCATATTGAATGGCGGTGCAGGCTCGAAGGGCCGAATGGCCTACTCCTGCACCTAATTTCTATGTTTCTATGTTTCTATGTTGAGAGGTTATAGACATTGGACAATAGACAATAGGTGCAGGGGTAGAGGCCATTCGACCCTTCCAGGCAGCGCCATTCAATGTGATCATGGCTGATCATTCCCAATCAGTATTCCATTCCTGCCTTCTCCCCATATCCCCTGACTCCGCTATCTTTGGAGCCCGATCGAGCTCCCTCTTGAAAGTATCTAGAGAACCGGGTTCCACGGCCCTCTGGGGCAGAGAATTCCACTGAATTCCACTGAATTCCTCATCCCCGGTTTCAATGCATTACCCCTTATTCTTAAACTGTATCCCCCGGTTCTGGACTCCCCCAAAACCGGTAACGCGTTTCCTGCCTCTCCCTCAATAACCTTATGTTTCAATATGATGCCCTCTCATCCTTCAAAATTTCTGGCGTATACAAGCCCAGCCGCTCCATTCCCTCAGCATATGACAGTCCTGCCATCCCGTGAATTAACCTTGTGAACCTACGCTGCACTCCCTCAATAGCAAGAATGTCCTTCCTCAAATTTTGAGACCAAAACTGCACACAATACTACAGGTGTGATCTCATTAGGGCTCTGTACAATTGCAGAAGGACGTATTTGCTCATATATTCAACCTCTTGTTATAACCATATAACAATTACAGCACGGAATAAGTTAGGTCTTTATTCCTGGGTTTCAACAACTAAGTTACAGTTGCCTGGGTTTCAACAACTAAGTTACAGAGATAGGTTGAATAAGTTAGGTCTTTATTCTCTGGAGCGCAGAAGGTTAAGGGGGGACTTGATAGAGGTCTTTAAAATGATGAGAGGGATAGACAGAGTTGACGTGGGAAAGCTTTTCCCACTGAGAGTAGGGAAGATTCAAACAAGGGGACATGACTTCAGAATTAAGGGACAGAAGTTTAGGGGTAACATGAGGGGGAACTTCTTTACTCAGAAAGTGGTAGCAGTGTGGAATGAGCTTCCAGTGAAGCTGGTGAAGGCAAGTTCGTTTTTATAATTTAAAAATAAATTGGATAGTTATATGGATGAGAAGGGAATGGAGGGTTATGGTCTGAGCGCAGGTATATGGGACTACGGGAGATTATGTGTTCGGCACGGACTAGAAGGGTCGAGATGGCCTGTTTCCGTGCTGTAATTGTTATATGGTTATATGACTTCGTAAATGCATACTGTTACTGCTATCCAAATGTGCCGCTATTTCATCTTTTATGATTGACTCCAGCATCTTCCCCACCACCGATGTCAGGCTAACTGGTCTAATATTCCGTGTTTTCTCTCTCCCGCCTTTCTTAAAAAGTGGGATAACATTAGCTATCCTCCAAACCACAAGAGCTGATCCTGAATCTATAGAACATTGGAAAATTATCATCAGTGCGTTGTATTTGAGTGAGGGCCGAGGGTGGTGGATCAGGGCTGAATTTCGGGGCTCGGGTTAGGAGACCTACCTGGTAGCGGAAGGCGGGCGAGAGGTTGTAGTTCAGCAGCTCCTGGTGGTAGAGTGGGGTGAGGCTTCCAGAGATGGGGGGCTGCACCCAGACCCAGTCGGTGGGACATCCGCCTCTCACCCGGTGCTCCCT
>NW_026576597.1:40000-47500 GCF_028641065.1 Leucoraja erinaceus
TATCACTCTATGACTCTGCGGGGCTGATGGGGGTGGAAGGGGGCAGAATGTGGGGAGGAGAGACGGGCTGAGGGCGGGAGGGGGAGAGTGGAGGGGGGAGTGGAGGGGGGGTAGAGGTGAATGGGGTATGAGGGGGAGATGGAGAAGTGGGGTTACTCACTGCGGGTGTTCCAACTCCACCTCCAGCACCAGCTCGGGTGGGACGGGGCAAAGGGTGAGCTCACCACCTGGGACCTGCAAGACCAGCGGCAGCACCGTGAAGCGGCCCCTGTTTGGCTGCCAACCCAGGCTCTCGCACAGCTGTCGGGGGAGAGAAGGGGTCAGAGACCATATAATATAACCATATAACAATTACAGCACGGAAACAGGCCATCTCGACCCTTCTAGTCCGTGCCGAACACATAATCTCCCCTAGTCCCATATACCTGCGCTCAGACCATAACCCTCCATTCCCTTCCCATCCATATAACTATCCAATTTATTTTTAAATGATAAAAACGAACCTGCCTCCACCACCTTCACTGGAAGCTCATTCCACACAGCCACCACTCTCTGAGTAAAGAAGTTCCCCCTCATGTTACCCCTAAACTTCAGTCCCTTAATTCTCAAGTCATGCCCCCTTGTTTTGAATCTTCCCTACTCTCAGTGGGAAAATCTTTTCCACGTCAACTCTGTCTATCCCTCTCATCATTTTAAAGACCTCTATCAAGTCCCCCCTTAACCTTCTGCGCTCCAGAGAATAAAGACCTAACTTATTCAACCTATCTCTGTAACTTAGTTGCTGAAACCCAGGCAACATTCTAGTAAATCTCCTCTGTACTCTCTCTATTTTGTTGACATCCTTCCTATAATTAGGCGACCAAAATTGTACACCATACTCCAGAATTGGCCTCACCAATGCCTTGTACAATTTTAACATTACATCCCAGCTTCTATACTCAATGCTCTGATTTATAAAGGCCAGCACACCAAAAGCTTTCTTTACCACCCTATCTACATGAGATTCCACTTTCAGGGAACTGTGCAGAGAGACAGAGAGATACCCCACCTCACCCCGATGTACACCTTCTCCCCCACCCCAATGAGAAGCCCACCCCTCATCATGAACCCCACAGCTCACAACATGAACGTCAGAGACAGTCAGAGACAGACAGACACACCTGGCCATCCCGATACACAATAGACAATAGACAATAGGTGCAACAGTAGGACATTCGGCCCTTCAAGCCAGCATCGCCATTCAATGTGATCATGGCTGATCATCGCCAATCAGTACCCCGTTCCTGCCGTCTCCCCATATCCCCTGACTTTTTAAGAGCCCTATCTATCTCTCTCTTGAAAGCATCCAGATAACCTGCCTCCACCTGAGGCAGAGAATTCCACAGACTCACCACTCTCTGTGAGAAAAAGAATTTCCTCGTCTCCGTTCTAAATGGCTAACTCCTTATTCTTAAACTGTGTGTGTGGTCCCTGGTTCTGGACTCCCCCAACATCGGGGACATGTTTCCTGCCTCTAACGTGTCCAAGCCCTTAACAATCTTATATGTTTCAATGAGATCCCTCTCATCGTTCTAAACTCCAGAGTGTACAAGCCCAGCTGTTCCATTCTCTCAGCACACTCAATCCCACACTAATGTGAACCCCATTCCACCCCACCCCACCCCGACTATAATACCTGCGAGAACCCCCCCCCGTCGCCACCCCCGCCACCCCCCGACGTGGTACCTGTGTGAACTCCACCGTGCCCCCATCTCCCAGCACGCTGCCATCGGGCTGGACGAAGCCAGCGTAGTGAATGAACTGACTGTTCCACACACGGAAATCCCCCTTCCCCTCGCACCGCGGCGGGAAGATGGTGATCGCTGACCTGTAAGGCAGAGGGGGCGCTGGTTGGCAGTCTGGGCCATTTGGGAGGGGGGGGGGGGTCACATCGCCACACCACCACCCCCCCCCCCCCCCATTCCATTCCCTCTCCGGTTCTGTGGTACAGAAGGAGCTCCCTCAACAACCCCCCCCCTCACTGAAATGGGGTACAGAGAAGGAGCCCCCCCCCCCCCTTCCCTCGCATAGCGGCGCCATTTGTCCATTTTGGTGGCAAAAACGGGAAAGCAGACTATTATCTAAATGGTGGCCGATTGGGAAAGGGGGAGATGCAGCGAGACCTGGGTGTCATGGTACACCAGTCATTGAAGGTAGGCATGCAGGTGCAGCAGGCAGTAAAGAAAGCGAATGGTATGTTGGCTTTCATAGCAAGAGGATTTGAGTATAGGAGCAGGGAGGTTCTACTGCAGTTGTACAGGGTCTTGGTGAGACCACACCTGGAGTATTGCGTACAGTTTTGGTCTCCTAATCTGAGGAAGGACATTATTGCCATAGAGGGAGTGCAGAGAAGGTTCACCAGACTGATTCCTGGGATGTCAGGACTGTCTTATGAAGAAAGACTGGATAGACTTGGTTTATACTCTCTAGAATTTAGGAAATTGAGAGGGGATCTTATACAAAACTTACAAAATTCTTAAGGGGTTGGACAGGCTAGATGCAGGAAGATTGTTCCCGATGTTGGGGAAGTCCAGGACAAGCGATCACAGCTTAAGGATAAGGGGGAAATCCTTTAAAACCGAGATGAGGAGAACTTTTTTGACACAGAGAGTGGTGAATCTCTGGAACTCTCTGCCACAGAGGGTAGTTGAGGCCACAGTTCATTGGCTATATTTAAGAGGGAGTTAGATGTGGCCCTTGTGGCTAAGGGGATCAGAGGGTATGGAGAGAAGGCAGGTACGGGATACTGAGTTGGATGATCAGCCATGATCATATTGAATGGCGGTGTGGGCTCGAAGGGCCGAATGGCCTACTCCTGCACCTAATTTCTATGTTTCTATGTAAAGATGGTGATCGCTGACATGTAACACGGGTGGGGGTGGGCAGTCAGGGCCGTGTGGGAGGGGCTGGGTTAACACGGTGGGGGCTCACTCTCAACTCCCTGGGCTGGGCTACACAATGAGAGATCATAAGATCATGTGCTAGGATAGAACTCAAACCCCTTCTCCCCTTAACTCGTGACCCCCATACTAATCAAGAATGAAATGGTAGGGAATTGAAGAATGCAGTTGAACAGAGGGATCTGGGTATAACCGTGCATAGTTCCTTGAAGGTGGAATCTCATATAGATAGGGTGGTAAAGAAAGCTTTTGGTATGCTAGCCTTTATAAATCAGAGCATTGAGTATAGAAGCTGGGATGTAATGTTAAAATTGTACAAGGCATTGGTGAGACCAAATCTGGAGTATGGTGTACAATTTTGGTCGCCCAATTATAGGAAGGATGTCAACAAAATAGAGAGAGTACAGAGGAGATGTACTAGAATGTTGCCTGGGTTTCAACAACTAAGTTACAGAGATAGGTTGAACAAGTTAGGTCTTTATTCTCTGGAGCGCAGAAGGTTAAGGGGGGGACTTGATAGAGGTCTTTAAAATGATGAGAGGGATAGACAGAGTTGATGTGGACAAGCTTTTCCCTTTGAGAATAGGGAAGATTCAAACAAGAGGACATGACTTCAGAATTAAGGGACAGAAGTTTAGGGGTAATATGAGGGGGAACTTCTTTACTCAGAGAGTGGTAGCGGTGTGGAATGAGCTTCCAGTGGAAGTGGTGGAGGCAGGTTCATTGGTATCATTTAAAAATAAATTGGATAGGCATATGGATGAGAAGGGAATGGAGGGTTATGGTATGAGTGCAGGCAGGTGGGGACTAAGGGGAAAAAAAAAAGTTGTTCGGCACGGACTTGTAGGGCCGAGATGGGCTGTTTCCGTGCTGTAATTGTTATATGGTTATATGGTCGGGGTCCGTGCGGTGTGTGGGGGTTTTCGATTCGCCGGGGGAGGTTTTTCCGAGTCGGGCGGGGGGCGGGGGGCGCGGGAGGGTTGTGGGAGGGTGTCCGGGGGAGGGGATACCTGATGTTGCCCTTGTTGGTCGAGTACTTGATGTGGTTACAGATGTGTTCAAACATTTCCTCCACAGACTCACAGTCCCGCGCATCAAAGATCTGTGGGCAGGAGGGGGAGATAGGAGGGAGAGTGAGAGTCGGGTGAGAGTCAGGGGAGAGTCAGGGGAGAGACAGGGGAGAGTCAGTGAGAGAGGGGAGAGAGACACATAGGGAGAGCCATGCGGAGAGTCAGGGGAGAGACAGGGGAGAGACAGGGGAGAGTCGGAGAGAGAGGGGAGAGAGACATAGGGAGAGACATGCGGAGAGTCAGGGGAGAGACAGGGGAGAGACAGGAGAGGGTCAGTGAGAGAGGGGAGAGAGACACATAGGGAGAGATGCGGAGAGTCAAGGGAGAGACAGGGGAGAGACAGGGGAGAGCCAGTGAGAGAGGGGAGAGAGACACATAGGGAGAGACATGCGGAGAGTCAGGGGGTCGGGGGAGCGACAGGAGGGTGGGGGTCCCGGGAGAGACTGGGGGTGAGTGGGCGGGAGAGTCAGGGGGAGAGATACGGGGAGACAGGGGGTGAGTCAGGGGAAGAGACAGGGTGGGACCATCCGGAGAGAGAATGGTAGATTCGATGTAGTCAATGGTAGAGGGGGTTGGGGGAGCTTGGGACGAGGCTGGGACGGGGGCGTTGGGACAGGGTACTCGGTGAGCGGGCTGGAAGTGCTGCTCCAGTGGGTACAGGACGGTGGGCGACTGGGCAGGGGCCGGGGACAGCTGGAGCGTTCGGTGGCATGCGACCCGCAGTCTGGGTTGGGGAGCTGGGGCAACGCTCGGGGCCGGTGTCGTGGGGCCAGTGGGACAGGGTGCCACTGCCGCAGATATATATATCACCTGTAAACGGCTCCAGTGAGCGCGGCCCACGCAACGGGCAGCGTTGCGCCACGCCTGCTTTGCCCCGAAGCTGAGCTCAGTCGCCGTCAAACGGTAGCAGCCGGTGCGACTGATCTCCGCCTCCACCTGAGCCCGGCGCTCCTCGTAAGCAGCGGTCCCGGCCCTGAGAGGAGGGGGAAGCAATTAGAGCCGGCGGTGCATAACTTCACCCTCTCCCCGTACATCGATTTCCCCCTTCCCCTCCTTCCCATTTCGGTACCAAACCCCACCACTCCCCCTCACCGTGCCGAATCCCCGCACCCCTCCCCCGGTACAGGACACCCTGGTACCGGAGCCGCTCTCCATACTCTCCCTCAGCGGTGTCTGCCTGTCCCCGGACCGTCCCAGGGTATGTTATAGCTCCCGTCTCACGCAGCCCGCCCCCTGGGTGGGGGTTAGTTGTGTTCCTGCCCTGTCAGTGGCCCAGACGTTGCTCCACATCCCTGCTGGGAAAGTGGTGGTGGTGTGTGTGAGACAGGAACAGCATTGACAAAGACGGCAGCTTCCTCATCCAGGGTGTTGGGACACAGCGGGGAGGAGGAGAGGAGGGGGAGGGGGGTCACTGGTCTCCTGGGGAGGGGGAGGGGAGGGGATCTCCCTGATGTAAACGGTGAGGAGGGTGGGGAGGCTGGAGAAGAGGTCGGGCGGTGGTGGGAGTGAGGTTTATAGTCCTGTGGCGCGGGTCCAAGATTGAAAGGAGAAGCGTTATGGAGACAGCGTTGGCAGCGCGCCCGTCTCTGGCACGGAGGGTGTACGGAGAAACAAGAACATAAAAAATATGTTCAGGAGTAGAGCCATTCGGCCCTCTCGAGCCTGCAACCAGTCCCATTCAATATGATCATTGGCTGATCATCCAACTCAGTATCCGTACCTGCCTTCTCTCATACCCCCCTGATCCCCTTAGCCACAAGGGCCACATCTAACTCCTCTTAAATATAGCCAATGAACTGTGGCCCCTCAACTAACTACCCTCTATTGACAGAGAGTTCCAGATATTCACCACTCTCTGTGTGAAAAAAGTTCTCCTCATCTCGGTTTTAAAGGATTTCCCCCTTATCCTTAAGCTGTGACCCCTTGTCCTGGACTTCCCCAACATCGGGAGCAATCTTCCTGCATCTAGCATGTCCAACCCCCTAAGAATTTTGTAAGTTTTCTATATTAAGGATCCCCTCTCATATCCCTAAATTCTAGAGAGTATAAACCAAGTCTATCCAGTCATATCTCATAAGACCGTTCCTGAACTCCCAGGAAATCAGTCTGGTGAACCGTCTCTGCACTCCCTCTATGTGCCATAATGTCCCTCATCAGATTTGGGATCGACAAAAACTGTACGCAATACTCCAGGTGTTTCTCCCCAAGACCCTTTACAACTGTCAGTAGAACCACAGGACTAAGTTTTGAATCTCTGGAAACTCTCTCTCTGCCACAGAGGGGTAGTTGAGGCCAATTGCATTGGATATATCTAAGATAAGAGGGAAGAGTAGATGTGGCCCTTGTGGCTAAGGGGCTCAGGGGGCACGGAGATTTGTTCGGCACGGACTTGTAGGGCCGAGATGGCCTGTTTCCGTGCTGCCATATTGTTATATGGTTATATGGAGAGAAGGCAGGTACGGGATACTGAGTTGGATGATCAGCCATGATCATATTGAATGGCGGTTCAGGCTGGAAGGGCCGAATGGCCTACTCCTGCACCTAATTTCTATGTTTCTATGTTTCTATGTCTATCACTGCACTATTTACCACAGAGGGGCTGCTGCAACTATGGGAGTTCAGGAGGGAGAGGAGTGATATCCTGACACTCGTCAGTGTTAAAGGGAAGATGTTGGTGGTCCGAAAGGTGGATAAATCTGGGGTACACAAAAAAGCTGGAGAAACTCAGCGGGTGCAGCAGCATCTATGGAGCGAAGGAAATAGGCGACGTTTCGGGCCGAAACCCTTCTTCAGACACGGTGGATAAATCTGGACTGACTCAACGAGTTTCGGGAGACCGCGGGGACGAATAGTTGGGACCCAGGCGGAGATTTTTGGGCCTTTGTTGACAGCGGGTGCCAAATGTGCTTCTATTGAGGTGCAAGAAACACACGGGGACCAGATATCACGAATGCCCTCGGCTGCCAGAGGAGGTTGGTGAGACAGGTATATTTAAAATGCACTTGGAAAGGTCAGAGGGATATGGACTAAATGGAGGCAAACGGGACAAGTTCAGAGGAGGTCTAATCTTGGTAGGAATGGATGAGTTGGGCTCAATGGCCTGTTTCTTTTCTGTGTGACTCAGCGACTGATCTTAACCACCCTGTCGACCGCAGTCGCTACTGTATAGTCCAGGGAATCACGTTGGTCAGCACGGCTGAGTTGGGCCGAAGGGCTCGTTTCTGTGCTGTCGCGTACTATTGCGCACACATTTACATGGAGAGAGTCAGGGGCACGTCACGGACACTGGCAGAGGACGGCTGCCTCCTACCCTATCAGGGCCCTTTTGCACAAGGAGGTACGAGATGGGAGGAGGCGCATCAGTGGGACGGGAGTGGCTGTAGTGACAGGAAATCACAGAGCGAGGAGCCAAGTTACTCGGAATCTCATATAGATAGGGTGGTAAAGAAAGCTTTTGGTATGCTAGCCTTTATAAATCAGAGCATTAAGTA
>NW_026576597.1:52500-67500 GCF_028641065.1 Leucoraja erinaceus
GAGGTTGCGTCGGCGAGTGAGAAAGATTGGGGCGGGGGCAGTGGAGGAGGAGGGGGGTGATGGCGAGACAGGGGAGAGAGAGAGAGAGAGAGAGAAAGTACAGTCATGTTATCTGAGGAAGTAAAGGATTTATTTGAAGTGTTATCAGTGCCAATTTGATAAGGAAAATACAATATCACTGTACTACTGAATCATAACATTTAGATTTTATCATCAAGAATAACATTCAACTGTGAATAAATATGTCCTTTCTTGTGAAAAAAAAGAGAGAGAGAGAGAGAGAGAGAGAGGGGGGGGGGGGCTATTGTGCTGCAAGAACGTGTAGCATCAATAAAGGGCTATAGGCCTATTGCAGGTTTATGTACAGGGACATATCTATTCATGCTCTACACTTGTATTTATATTGATGCATTTAAAATATGTTTTATACTTTGGCAATATAACAATGTGTGTGTGTGTGTGTGTGTGTGTGTGTGTGTGTGTGTGTGTGTGTGTGTGTGTGTGTGTGTGTGTGTGTGTGTGTGTGTGTGTGTGTGTGTGTGTGTGTGTGTGTGTGTGTGTTTGTGGTGTGTGTGTGTTTGTGGTGTTGTGTGTGTGTGTGTGCGTGTGGGGTGTGTGTGTGTGTGTGCTGTGTGTGTGTGTGTGTGTGTGTGTGTGTGTGTGTGTGTGTGTGTGTGTGTGTGTGTGTGTGTGTGTGTGTGTTACAGAGTGAGGGGGTTATAGAGTGAGGGGGTTACAGAGTGAGGGGGTTATAGAGTGAGGGGGTTATAGAGTGAGGGGGTTACAGAGTGAGGGGGTTACAGAGTGAGGGGTTACAGAGTGAGGGGTTAGTGAGAGGGTTATAGAGGGGGGGTTATAGAGTGAGGGGTTATAGAGTGAGGGGGTTATAGAGTGAGGGGGGGTTACAGAGTGAGGGGGGGTTATAGAGTGAGGGGGTTATAGAGTGAGGGGGGGTTATAGAGTGAGGGGGGTATAGAGTGAGGGGTTTAGAGTGAGGGGGTTCTAGTGAGGGGGTTATAGAGTGAGCAGGGGTTGAGGGGGTTTATAGAGTGAGGGGGTTACAGAGTGAGGGGGTTATAGAGTGAGGGGGTTACAGAGTGAGGGGGTTATAGAGTGAGGGGGTTATAGAGTGAGGGGGTTACAGAGTGAGGGGGGTTATAGAGTGAGGGGTTTATAGAGTGAGGGGGTTACAGAGTGAGGGGGTTATAGAGTGAGGGGGGGTTACAGAGTGAGGGGGGGTACAGAGTGAGGGGGTTCTAGAGTGAGGGGGTTATAGAGTGAGGGGGGGTTTATAGAGTGAGGGGGTTATAGAGTGAGGGGGGTTACAGAGTAAGGGGGGGTTAAGCGGGGAGGGGGTTAAAAGAGCGAGGAGAAAATTGGGGGTTACAGAGTGAGGGGGTATAGAGTGAGGGGGTTATAGAGTGAGGGGGTTACAGAGTGAGGGGGGCAAGCGGGCAGGGGGTAAAGAGCGAGTGGGAAATTGGGGGGTTACAAGTGAGGGGGAGCTATCGGGGGGGGGGCTAAGATCAAGGGGAGAGTGAGGGGTTACAGAATGAGGGGAAGGTTCCAGGGAGAGCGGGCTCCAGATACACTGCCGGGAGCGCAGTCTGCTCTCAATGCTGGAGGCGACACTCCACAGATCTGGCTACGGGAGGTTGCGTCGGCGAGTGAGACAGATTGGGGCGGGGGCAGTGGAGGAGGAGGGGGGGGGGGGGGGTGATGGCGAGACAGGGGGAAAGGGTAGGGATGTATGTGTGGCCTCCAATAAGGCTGAGGTTACAGTGGGGAAGTTACAGAGAGAGGCACAGTGAGGGAGGAAGCAAGTGAGAGGGGGGCGTGGAGAGACGGAGATAGTGACGGGGTTGGACGGGGAGGAAGGGAAAGGCAGGGAGAGCGAGTGAGGGAACGCGAGGTGGTTGGGGAGAGCTTGAGGGGCGAGGAGAGGGGGCGAGAGCGAGACAGACAGATGGAGTACAGGGATAGACCGTGTGGGGCGAGGAAGCAGGGAGGGAGAGAGTAAAACGAGAGGGCAATGAGAAAGGGAGAGCGGAGAGTGACAGTGAGAGAGGGGGGGGGGTGTGAGAGGGAAAGAGAGGGTGAAAGGAGAGGAGAGAGTTAGGGTGGTGAGGGAGAGAGGGAGCGGCTATGAAGGGGAGAGAGGGAGTGTGATATAACCATATAACCATATAACAGCACGTAAACAGGCCATCTCGGCCCTTCTAGTCCGTGCCGAACACATAATCTCCCCTAGTCCCATATACCTGCGCTCAGACCATAACCCTCCATTCCCTTCCCGTCCATATAACTATCCAATTTATTTTTAAATGATAAAAACGAACCTGCCTCCACCACCCTCACTGGAAGCTCATTCCACACAGCTACCACTCTCTGAGTCTCTGAGTTAAGAAGTTCCCCCTCATGTTACCCCTAAACTTCAGTCCCTTAATTCTCAAGTCATGTCCCCTTGTTTGAATCTTCCCTACTCTCAGTGGGAAAAGCTTTTCCACGTCAACTCTGTCTATCCCTCTCATCATTTTAAAAACCCTCTATCAAGTCCCCCCTTAACCTTCTGCGCTCCAAAGAATAAAGCCCTAACTTGTTCAACCTTTCTCTGTAACTTAGTTGCTGAAACCCAGGCAACATTCTAGTAAATCTCCTCTGTACTCTCTCTATTTTGTTGACATCCTTCCTATAATTAGGCGACCAAAATTGTACCCCATACTCCAGAATTGGCCTCACCAATGCCTTGTACAATTTTAACATTACATCCCAACTTCTATACTCAACCTCCGCCATTCCAACCAGCACCGCCATTCAATGTGATCGTGGCTGATCATCCCCAATCAGTACCCCGTTCCTGCCTTCTCCCCGTATCCCTTGACGCCGCTATTTTTAAGAGCCCTATCTAGCTCTCCCTTGAAAGCATCCAGAGAACCGGCCTCCACCGCCCTCTGAGACAAATAATTCCACAGACCAGAGTGAGGAGGATTACAGAGTGAGGGGTTTAAACTGAGGAGGTTAACAAAGTGAGGAGGGTTACAGAATGACGCCGTTACAGGGTGATGGGGTTATAGAGTGAGGGACTTAAACAGTGAGGAGGTTACACGGTGAAGGGAGGGGTTAGCGAGTGGGGAGGTTGCATGGTGAAGCTGGTCTAGAGGGGCAAGAGTCATAGTGTCAAAGAGTGAAACTGGCCCTTCGCCCAACCTGCCCACACGGGCGAACAATGTCCCAGCTACACTAGTTCCACTTGCCTGCGCTTGGTCTATATCACTCCAAACCTGCCCTATCCTTGTATCTGTCTTAATGTTTCTTAAACCCTCTCTGGCTGCAAGTTCCATACACCCACCATGATTTGTGTGAAAGATTTACCTCGGATTCCTAGTAAACCTTTTCCCCTTCACCTTGAACCTATGTCCTCTAGTCCTCGATTCCCCTAATATCGAAAATAGACTCTGTGCATCTGCACGAAATAGACTCTGTGCATCTATGTGGATAAATGTGAGGTTATCCATTTTGGTGGCAAAAACGGGAAAGCAGACTATTATCTAAATGGTGGCCGATTGAGAAAGGGGGAGATGCAGCGAGACCTGGGTGTCATGGTACACCAGTCATTGAAGGTAGGCATGCAGGTGCAGCAGGCAGTAAAGAAAGCGAATGGTATGTTAGCTTTCATTGCAAAAGGATTTGAGTATAGGAGCAGGGAGGTTCTACTGCAGTTGTACAGGGTCTTGGTGAGACCACACCTGGAGTATTGCGTACAGTTTTGGTCTCCAAATCTGAGGAAGGACATTGTTGCCATAGAGGGAGTGCAGAGAAGATTCACCAGACTGATTCCTGGGATGTCAGGACTGTCTTATGAAGAAAGACTGGATAGACTTGGTTTATACTCTCTAGAATTTAGGAGATTGAGAGGGGATCTTATAGAAAGTTACAAAATTCTTAAGGGATTGGACAGGCTAGATGCAGGAAGATTGCTCCCGATGTTGGGGGAAGTCCAGGACAAGGGGTCACAGCTTAAGGATAAGGGGGAAATCCTTTAAAACCGAGATGAGAAGAACCGTTTTCACACAGAGAGTGGTGAATCTCTGGAACTCTCTGCCGCAGAGGGTAGTTGAGGCCAGTTCATTGGCTATATTTAAGAGGGAGTTAGATGTGGCCCTTGTGGCTAAGGGGATCAGGGGATATGGAGAGAAGGCAGGTACGGGATACTGAGTTGGATGATCAGCCATGATCATATTGAATGGCGGTGCAGGCTCGAAGGGCCGAATGGCCTACTCCTGCAGCTAATTTCTATGTTTCTATGTTTCTATAAACCAGCTGGTGGCCTCAATGTTGTGGTACCGGCTGGCCACTTTGGTCCCGCCCTCTTTATTTGTCACCATGACCCAGAGAAGGTTGGTGAACTTCTTCTGGGGAGGGAAGAATAATTGGGGCTCGGCTGTGGTTCTGAGTCTCCCGTTGGAGGAGGGCGATCAGGCGTTGGTTTGCGTCGTAACCAGGTGGCAGATCTCCGTCTCAGGACCCAGCGGAGGTATATGTTTTCCGAGTGTCCTCCTAGATGGCACGGAGCTGGCGATGTACTTTTCCCACCTCCAGCTCCCGGTAGCGGGTATCAGTGGTCACATAGAAACATAGAAACATAGAAATTAGGTGCAGGAGTAGAGGCCATTCGGCCCTTCGAGCCTGCACCATTCGCCATTCAATATGATCACGGCTGATCATCCAACTCAGTATCCTGTACCTGCCTTCTCTCCATACCCCCTGATCCCCTTAGCCACAAGGGCCACATCTAACTCCCTCTTAAATATAGCCAATGAACTATGGCCTCGACTACCCACTGTGGCAGAGAGTTCCAGAGATTCACCACTCTCTGTGTGGAAAAAAGTTCTTCTCATCTCGGTTTTAAAGGATTTCCCTCTTATCCTTAAGCTGTGACCCCTTGACCTGGACTTCCCCAACATCGGGAACAATCTTCCTGCATCTAGCCTGTCCAACCCCTTAAGAATGTTGTAAGTTTCTATAAGATCCCCTCTCAATCTCCTAAATTCTAGAGAGGCGGGAGTTGCCTAGCTTTTATCGAGGTCCATCTACATCAAGCCAGTAATCTGGTGATCTTCAGCCTGGGCGCTGCTCCACAGGGGCAGGTGGGGGGGACGGGGGGGGGTCTTGTGGCTGCGAGGATGTATGGCCCTCACACTGTCACGGTGGCTATGGAGGAGAGGCGTGCGCGTCAAATAGATTTCGGCCCAGCTTACTCCCGCTCCGTCGGAATAGTTCATAGGACCGACGGCCCGGTCCCTTCCCGAGAGCCGGCCCCACGCAACATGAACCGCCTTTCCGAGATGCCCAGCCGCCGAGAAGCCCGTACTGTACAGGCTGTTCCTGCACACTCTGCACTTCCTCGCCCTTGTCATCCATCCAGGACACGTCCTGGCGGTCCGTGTTACCACCTGACGGCGGGAGTGGTGCTCAGTGGAGGTGGAGAGTGTTGCACATGGCTGTGCCCTGTAACATATACTTGAGCCGGTTCACGGACTCGCCAGCCGCCTGTCACTTCTTCCCACCCTGCTTCCTGTAAAGACTCTATTCCCTACATCTACGAGTGACTATTTACATCAATGCCCAGACAACTAACCAACAAACATGGACGTCTTTGAAGTGTGGGAGCAAATCGAAGCTTTCCGAAGAAAACCCACACGGTCACGGGAAGAACGTTCTAACTCCTTAGAGACACCATCCGTAATAACCATATAACAATTACAGCACGGAAACAGGCCATCTCGGCCCTACAAGTCCGTGCCGAACAACATTTTTTCGCTTAGTCCCACCTGCCTGCACTCATACCATAACCCTCCATTCCCTTCTCTTCCATATGCCTATCCAATTTATTTTTAAATGATACCAATGAACCTGCCTCCACCACTTCCACTGGAAGCTCATTCCACATCGCTACCACTCTCTGAGTAAAGATGACCAGGGTCGAACCCGGGTCTCTGGCGCTATGAAGCAGCAACGCTACCGCTGCGCCACTGTGTGAACTTGGGGATGCCGTGAATATAAATATTACAGAATCATTCTCTAAATGTAGTCAGTGAACATGGCGATAGTGCACGAGACAGACAAGACTTTATTACAAATTTAAACTGTTAAGTTAAACTTTGTGGCGATATCCAGCTAATTCATTAACGTCACCGTTCTTTAATTAATCTGATCATTAGGCTAAAAGGGTACTTGAGTATATACTTCAGTTCCGTTCTGTATTTGGTCTGAGCCACGGCATAAATAAATGTGTTTGTACAGGGGCTCAGAAGCTGCAACATATATCCTATCTTTTCCATAACTGCGAGGGAGTGGCTGGAATCGGAGCGGAAGTATTGAGCGTCTGAAACTTTTACACATATGAAATAAGCCGCGGCGACAAACCACAGTAATAGAAAACTACCAGATATGGCCAGCAATAATATGATGGATTTTGTTCGGTTCTGCGCCTCTTGGTCGTTCTGGTTATCAGGCGTTTTGCTGCTGCGCAAATTCTTCCGGATTTTGCTGGCGACTAAAATGTACCTGATTGTCAGAGCATTGAAGAGCAAAATCAGAAGGAATGGAGCGAACGGCGTTAAGATGGTGTCAGTCCACGAATAGGCCAGCCACCCCGGAGCGGAGTAGAAAAGAGGTTTCAGCGAGCAGTGCCTCGGTACCCCGTCAACTACATCCCGAGGTTCGAAAGCTAAATATATCGGCATGTTTTCTGCAACGCAAAGCAGGCTAGCTGTAGCTATGACGACGGCCGCTGTTCTTGCGGTGCAGTATCTGCTCCTCAGCTTCTGACAGCTGATGGCCACAAACCGGTCGAAGGTGAAGCAGACCGTTAACCAAACGGAGCTGTCAACTGTTACGAAGCCCAGGATATAGGTGGAACTGCAGACGACTGTGTGTTTCAGCAATGAATGGGGGAAATACGTGGCGCTAATCTCCAGCAGTACTACCGTGAATATCAGGACGAGGAGATCTGCCACCGCCATCGCCAGCAGGTACCGGGTGATGCACGGGGAGAGACCGCACTTCCCACGGAGGAGAATTACAATCGTCAACATGTTCGCTGAAAGACATAACATCCCAGAATTGTCAGGTATGTTGAATGGACATGCACGGATTCCACGTGAAGAGAAAGCACAAAGCAGGCAGTTATGTTCCATACCATATAACCATATAACCATATAACAATTACAGTTGTTACAGAGTGAGGGGTAACATGGACAATAGACAATAGACAATAGACAATAGGTGCAGGAGTACAACATTCGGTCATTCGAACCAAATAACAATAACAGCACGGAAACAGGCCATCTCGGCCCTACAAGTCCGTGCCGAACAACTTTGTTTCCCTTAGTCCCACCTGCCTGCACTCATACCACAACCCTCCATTCCCTTCTCATCCATATGCCTATCCAATTTATTTTTAAATGATACCAATGAACCTGCCTCCACCACTTCCACTGGAAGCTCATTCCACACCGCTACCACTCTCTGAGTAAAGAAGTTCCCCCTCATATTACCCCTAAACGTCTGTCCCTTAATTCTGAAGTCATGTCCTCTTGTTTGAATCTTCCCTATTCTCAAAGGGAAAAGCTTGTCCACATCAACTCTGTCTATCCCTCTCATCATTTTAAATACCTCTATCAAGTCCCCCCTTAACCTTCTGCGCTCCAGAGAATAAAGACCTAACTTATTCAACCTATCTCTGTAACTTAGTTGTTGAAACCCAGGCAACATTCTAGTAAATCTCCTCTGTACTCTCTCTATTTTGTTGACATCCTTCCTATAATTGGGCGACCAAAATTGTACCCCATACTCCAGACTCGGGAGAAACATTTAATTTACTTTAATTTACAGTTTAATACAGCGTGGAAACAGGCCCTTTGCGCACCGTGTCCGCACATTAAAGTGTCCGCCGGCAGTAAAGAAAGTGAATGGTATGTTGGCTTTCATTGCAAAAGGATTTGAGTATAGGAGCAGGGAGGTTCTACTGCAGTTGTACAGGGTCTTGGTGAGACCACACGTGGAGTATTGCGTACAGTTTTGGTCTCCAAATCTGAGGAAGGACATTATTGCCATAGAGGGATTGCAGAGAAGGTTCACCAGTCTGATTCCTGGGATGTCAGGACTGTCTTATGAAGAAAGACTGGATAGACTTGGTTTATACTCCCTAGAATTTAGGAGATTGAGAGGGGATCTTATAGAAACTTACAAAATCCTTAAGGGGTTGGACAGGCTAGATGCAGGAAGATTGTTCCCGATGTTGGGGAAGTCAAGGACAAGGGGTCACAGCTTAAGGATAAGGTGGAAATCCTTTAAAACCGAGATGAGAAGAACTTTTTTCACACAGAGAGTGGTGAATCTCTGGAACTCTCTGCCACAGAGGGTAGTTGAGGCCAGTTCATTGGCTATATTTAAGAGGGAGTTAGATGTGGCCCTTGTGGCCAAGGGGATCAGGGGGTATGGAGAGAAGGCAGGTACGGGATACTGAGTTGGATGATCAGCCATGATCATATTGAATGGCGGTGCAGGGTCGAAGGGCCGAATGGCCTACTCCTGCACCTAATTTCTATGTTTCTATGTTTCTATTAACACGCGCTGGGGGCAATTTCACATTTTACGTTGATACCAAGCCAATTGTATGGGGGAAACCGAAGATCTCGGAGACCCACGTAGGTCACGGGGAGAAGGTTCAAACTCCGTACAGACAAGTACCGGCATTCAGGATCGAACCCGAGTCTGTGACGCTGCAAGGCACAACTCTACCGCCACGCTACCGTGCCACCCCAGCGTCACCTATTACCTTTCTCCAGAGATGCTGCCAGACCCGCTGACAAACTCAAGCTCGGAGAAGTGTCGACGTTAGTGAATAATAAGTGGTCGCGGTGACTTACCAGGTATGCCGATCACAGCAAGAACATGGTAGTAAATGTCTTCTATCAGAGCAAGTACATGACGCCCCATTTTACGACGTATGGCGGCAAGGCAACGCAAGTGGCCACATCACACGCTCATTTATAATACGTGTGGTTCGTCCCAAATGGGACAATTAGTTTACAGGATCAATGACGTTTGCCCATTGAACAAAGAGGCTTGCAAATGAGTTTGTGCTATAATTTCTTCAGGGAAATCTTGAATCAAATTTCCCGCGGGATTATTTTAGAAAATTGAATTGTGAAATACACGCTGTGCTTTGGAGGACTGCATTCGTTGAAATAAATAACATTAAAGACGATTTATTCACGAATTTGTTTTTTTATGTAAACCAACTTCTTAAGCAAAAAACGTCTAGGCCGTGCATGCAGGTAAGCTGATTTTTGTCCATCCATCTGCCATTCAACCTCACCTCACCTGGATCTACCTATCACTTGCTAGGCTTGGTCCCGCCCAACATGTTCTTCAGTTTTCTTCTCTTGACTACATGCAATGAGAAGAAGGGTCCTGATCCAAAACGTGGCACCTCCATCTCCTCTAGAGATGCTGCCTGACAGACCAAATATCTTACTCCGGAATACTGTATAACCATATAACCATATAACAATTACAGCACGGAAACAGGCCATCTCGGCCCTACAAGTCCGTGCCGAACAACGTTTTTTCCCCTTAGTCCCACCTGAGCTGCACTCATACCATAACCCTCCATTCCCTTCTCATCCATATGCCTATCCAATTTATTTTTAAATGATACCAATGAACCTGCCTCCACCACTTCCACTGGACGCTCATTCCACACCGCTACCACTCTCTGAGTAAAGAAGTTCCCCCTCATGTTACCCCTAAACTTCTCTCCCTTAATTCTGAAGTCATGTCCTCTTGTCTTGCTGTGTTCTCAGCTGACAGACGAAATATATCAAAAATATTTTTTAAACTACCCCACACACTCTTCGTATCATCAGTGTGTAAATCTTCAAATATGCTCCTCTGCTCTCAAAGCTCTACCTAGCAATGTTAAACAATTTTGAGATTTAAAAAATCAAGTCTGCAATTTATCCCAACAAATAAAGCGTAAAAAGAAGTTCAATTTGACACCTAATTCACTTTCATATCTCAAGGACCAGACTGATTCCTGGGATGTCAGGACTGTCTTATGAAGAAAGACTGGATAGACTTGGTTTATACTCTCTAGAATTTAGGAGATTGAGAGGGGATCTTATAGAAACTTACAAAATTCTTAAGGTGTTGGACAGGCTAGATGCAGGAAGATTGTTCCCGATGTTAGGGAAGTCCAGGACAAGGGGTCACAGCTTAAGGATAAGGGGGGAATCCTTTAAAACCGAGATGAGAAGAACTTTTTTCACACAGAGAG
Organism: Leucoraja erinaceus; assembly: GCF_028641065.1. NCBI lineage: Eukaryota > Metazoa > Chordata > Chondrichthyes > Rajiformes > Rajidae > Leucoraja > Leucoraja erinaceus. Next base: position 62,846 of record NW_026576597.1, read on the forward strand.
TGGTGAATCTCTGGAACTTTCTGCCACAGAGGGTAGTTGAGGCCAGTTCATTGGCTATATTTAAGAGGGAGTTAGATGTGGCCCTTGTGGCTAAGGGGATCAGAGGGTATGGAGAGAAGGCAGGTACGGGATACTGAGTTGGATGATCAGCCATGATCATGTTGAATGGCGGTGCAGGCTCGAAGGGCCGAATGGCCTACTCCTGCACATACTTTCTATGTTTCTATGTTTCTAAGTAATAAAAAAGTTATGGCCATTTTCATACTCGGAAATTAGCATCTTGTTCCCTATTGATTTTCTATGGATATAACAAAAAAGCTGTGATCATGGACAGTCAAAAGCCCATAACCTTCTTAAAAATTAAGAGAACTGAATGAAATTTTCAGTTATCATAGATTGAAGCATTCTGAAACAAATATAAAATAATCTTACTTGGATGACCTGAAATTAAAGCATATAATTAGTTAGTTACCCAATTGTAGCTAATTTCAAACTTCAATTACTAGATGTAAACATCAATCTATTTCTTAATAAATGATTAACATTTTAAAATAGCCTAAGTGTCCAAATAATATTCACAAATAATTCACCATAAAACATGATTTTTAAATCTCATTTACATCAATTTATATGCCAAATGGAAGGAATTTAGTGTTCAATTGCTGTAAATTAAAGTCCATTTTAAATCAGCTTTCTAGTGGGTTCCTGTGAACGCGCTGGTTTAGAACGTTCACATTGCGCTGGATTTGTGCCCTCAAATGCCCAGAAAAATACTGTGGGATATAAAGATCCCAAAATGAACTACTCGCTATAGTAAACTTTGTATAAAGGGTTCTAAAGAAGCCCCTTTTAATGTAAAAATAAGGTACATACCTTTAATTGTTTGCTTTATAAAACCCTGGGGCTGCGAGAGGTCGCGGGTTGAGAGAGTGATTTTAAAACTATTATAACTATTATTCGAGGCCTATAAAACTAATAATACCTTTTGCGACGGGGTCTTTCAGCGATTTTTCGTTAATGATTTACTAGGCTGAACATCTTCGATTGGAACAGCCTAGAGAAAATCGCATTTTAAACCCGCCCCCTCAAAACAGCGGCAAAATCACACACACGGGCTGGGACAGATTCTCAGCGACGATTCAGGTAGGTTTTGTAACATACCTAGTATACCCTCTCGTCTCTGGTATCCCCACTCTGGGAGATACCTTCTGATTGTCTACCTGTCTTTCACAATTGCATGTGGCTGTATTAGGTTTCCCCTCAACCTCTGACGTTGGAAGGAAAACAATCCAAGTCCACTCTTGTAGCCAATACATCCTAATCCAGGCAGCATACTGATTTAATTTGGTTTAGTTTAGAAATGAAACAGGGAAATAGGCGCATCCACACCGACCATTTTACCCGTTTCCAATATTTATATATTATGACTTTTGCCTATAACCATATAACCATATAACAATTACAGCATGGAAACAGGCCATCTCGACCCTTCTAGTCCGTGCCGAACACATAATCTCCCCTAGTCTCATATACCTGTGCTCAGACCATAACCTTCCGTTCCCTTCCCGTCCATATAACTATCCAATTTATTTTTAAATGATAAAAACGTACCTGCCTCCACCACCTTCACTGGACGCTCATTCCACACAGCCACCACTCTCTGAGTAAAGAAGTTCCCCCTCATGTTACCCCTAAACTTCAGTCCCTTAATTCTCAAGTCATGTCCCCTTGTTTGAATCTTCCCTACTCTCAGTGGGAAAAGCTTTTCCACATCAACTCTGTCTATCCCTCTCATCATTTAAAAAAACCTCTATCAAGTCCCCCCTTAACCTTCTGCGCTCCAAAGAATAAAGCCCTAACTTGTTCAACCTTTCTCTGTAACTTAGTTGCTGAAACCCAGGCAACACCCAAGCAATCGTTCCAGGTGCGACAAAGGTTTACCTGCATCTCCTCCAACCTCATCTATTGCGTCCGCTGCTCTAGATGTCAGCAGATCTATATCGGTGAGACCAAGCGGAGGTTGGGCGATCGTTTCGCCGAACACCTCCGCTCGGTCCGCAATAACCAAGCTGAGCTCCCGGTGGCTCAGCACTTCAACTCCCCCTCCCACTCCGTCTCCGACCTCTCTGTCCTGGGTCTCCTCCATGGCCACAGCGAGCAGCACCGGAAATTGGAGGAACAGCACCTCATATTCCGTTTGGGGAGTCTGCATCCTGGGGGCATGAACATCGAATTCTCCCAATTTTGTTAGTCCTTGCTGTCTCCTCCCCTTCCCTAGTCCCCCTGCTGTCTCCTCCCATCCCCCAGCCTTCGGGCTCCTCCTCCTTTTTCCTTTCTTGTCCCCGCCCACCCCCGCCCCCGATCAGTCTGAAGAAGGGTTTCGGCCCGAAACGTTGCCTATTTCCTTCGCTCCATAGATGCTGCTGCACCCGCTGAGTTTCTCCAGCTTTTTTGTGTAACCTTCGATTCTCCAGCATCTGCAGTTCCTTCTTAAACATTCTAGTAAATCTCCTCTGTACCCTCTCTATTTTGTTGACATCCTTCCTATAATTAATAATAATAGGAATTTAGGAATTTAGGAATAGGAAAAATAGGAATAATAAATACATTATTTATTGTTTATTTCTTTATTTATTTTTATGATACTGCCTGTAAGGAAAATTCATTCCGGTGTCTCTAATTGAGACAATGACAATAAATTTGAATACAATACAATACAATAAATGTGAGGTTATCCACTTTGGCCTTTGACTCAAGAGTCTTTGGCGGGGAGGCTGGATCAAGGGGACCACACTTGATTCGAAATTTGCGATTATTTATTTTTGTCCACTGTCATGTTGGTACAGTGTGTGTTCTGCAGGATGTGGGAAGTCAGGGACGCTTGTACTTCTGACAACTACACATGCAGAAATTGTGTCCAGGTGCCGCTCCTGAATGAGCGTGTTCGGGAACTGGTAGCAGCCGCTGCCTAACCTCACGGCTATCCGGAAAAATTACAGTTTCATGGAGAGGACCTACAGTGAGGTTGTCACACCAAGGATACCGGAAGAGCGAAGGTGGGTGACTCTGCGAAAGTAACTGGATGAATGGACTTCCAGTGGAAGTGGTGGAGGCAGGTTCGATTTTATCATTTAAAAAATAGATTGGATAGGTATATGGACGGGAAACGAGTGGAGGGTTATGGTCTGAGTGCAGGTAGATGGGACTAGGGGAAAATAAGTGTTCGGCACGGACATGAAGGGCCGAGATGGCCTGTTTTCCGTGCTGTAATTGTTATATGGTTATATAGTTATATGGGGAGAAGGCAGGCACGGATTATTAATAGGGGATGATCAGCCATGATCACAATGAATGGCGGTGCTGGCTCGAAGGGCCGAATGGCCACCTCCTGCTCTTACACTTTAATGTGCGGACACGGTGCGCGGAAGGGAATTGAAGAATACAGTTGAACAGAGGGATCTGGGAATAACCGTGCATAGTTCCTTGAAGGTGGAATCTCATATAGATAGGGTGGTAACGAAAGATTTTGGTATGCTAGCCTTTATAAATCAGAGCATTGAGTATAGAAGCTGGGATGTAATGTTAAAATTGTACAAGGCATTGGTGAGACCAAATCTGGAGTATGGTCTACAATTTTGGTCGCCCAATTATAGGAAGGATGTCAACAAAATAGAGAGAGTACAGAGGAGATTTACTAGAATGTTGCCTGGGTTTCAACAACTAAGTTACAGAGATAGGTTGAATAAGTTAGGGCTTTATTCTCTGGAACGCAAAAGGTTAAGGGGGGACTTGATAGAGGTCTTTAAAATGATGAGAGGGATAGACAGAGTTGATGTGGACAAGCTTTTCCCTTTGAGAATAGGGAAGATTCAAACAAGAGGACATGACTTGAGAATTAAGGGACAGAAGTTTAGGGGTAATATGAGGGGGAACTTCTTTACTCAGAGAGTGGTAGCGGTGTGGAATGAGGCTCTTATTTTCTATTCATTTATTAATTAATTCATTCATTAATTCATTCAAATCATGTTGTAGTAGGTTTTTAACTTTCCCAATATAGACTGGATAAATCACAGCGATGGGATGCAATTCGTCAAATGTGTTCAGGAGAGTTATCTTAACCAGTATGTGGCGGTCTCTACACGTGAGAGGGCAACGCTGGATCTAATATTTGAGGAATTGGGAGGGAGTAAATTGGATAGTTATATGGACGGGAAGGGAATGGAGGGTTATGGTCTGAGCGCAGGTATATGGGACTAGGGGAGAATACGTGTTCGGCACGGACTAGAAGGGTCGAGATGGCCTGTTTCCGTGCTGTAATTGTTATATGGTTATATGGAAGTATTTGAGAAATTGAGACATTTCTAGTATTCGACAAATTGAGAAATTGGGAAGTTAATTAAGTGTGGGTGGGGGAGTCTTTTACAACCATTGACCCCAGTTTGATTAGGTTTAAGATAGTTATGAATAGGGAGGGAGAGGATCCTCGTGTTAAAATGCTAAACTAGGGTAAGGCCAATTTTGAGTGTATGAGAGAAGGTCTCGCTCAAGTTGACTGGAACATGGTATTAGAGGGGAAAGGAACATCGGCCAAGTTGGATGTTTTTAGAAGTGTACTGAAGAAAGCTCAGGATTTGCACTTCCCTGTTAGAGTGAAC
>NW_026576597.1:72500-77500 GCF_028641065.1 Leucoraja erinaceus
CCTATTCTCAAAGGGAAAAGCTTGTCCACATCAACTCTGTCTATTCCTCTCATCATTTTAATGACCTCTATCAAGTCCCCCCTTAAACTTCTGCGCTCCAGAGAATAAAGACCTAACTTATTCAACCTATCTCTGTAACTTAGTTGTTGAAACCCAGGCAACATTCTAGTAAATCTCCTCTGTACTCTCTCTATTTTGTTGACATCATTCCTATAATTGGGCGACCAAAATTGTACACCATACTCCAGATTCGCTCTCACCAATGCCTTGTACAATTTTAACATTACATCCTAACTTCTATACTCATCCCAGCTTCTATACTCAATCTCTGAACTAAAACAATGAAACTAAAATTGGTTATTTTTGGGTCTCGAGATTACTCTAATTCTAGCATCTCCGGTGTTAAATCCCCCATAAAATTGTTCAACCTTTCTCTGTAACTTAGTTGCTGAAACACAGGCAACATTCTAGTAAATCTCCTCTGTACTCTCTCTATTTTGTTGACAATGGATGATCGCTGGTCGGCGTGGACTCAGTGGGCGATTGGGTTCAAGGTTTCAAGGTCTGTTTATTGTGACATGTACCAATTAAGGTACAGCGTAACTCGATTACCATACAGACATATTTAAAACATTTAAAGCAGGACAAATCAAAATAGGACGTACAGGGTAAATGGTAGGGAATTGAAGAATGTAGGTGAACAGAGGGATCTGGGAATAACTGTGCACAGTTCCCTGAAAGTGGAATCTCATGTAGATAGGGTGGTAAAGAAAGCTTTTGGTGTGCTGGCCTTTATAAATCAGAGCATTGAGTATAGAAGTTGGGATGTAATGTTAAAATTGTACACGGCATTGGTGAGGCCAAATCTGGAGTATGGTGTACAATTTTGTTCGCCCAATTATAGGAAGGATGTCAACAAAATAGAGAGAATACAGAGGAGATTTACTAGAATGTCGCCTGCGTTTCAGCAACTAAGTTACAGAGAAAGGTTGAATAAGTTAGGTCTTTATTCTTTGGAGCGCAGAAGGTTAAGGGGGGACTTGATAGAGGTTTTTAAAATGATGAGAGGGATAGACAGAGTTGACGTGGGTAAGCTTTTCCCATTGAGAGTAGGGAAGATTCAAACAAGGGGACATGGCTTGAGAATTAAGGGACAGAAGTTTAGGGGTAACATGAGGGGGAACTTCTTTACTCAGAGAGTGGCAGCTGTGTGGAATGAGCTTCCAGTGAAGATGGTGGAGGCAGGTTCGTTTTTATAATTTAAAAATAAATTGGATAGTTATATGGACGGGAAGGGAATGGAGGGTTATGGTCTGAGCGCAGGTAGATGGGACTAGGGGAGAATATGTGTTCGGCACGGACTAGAAGGGTCGAGATGGCCTGTTTCCGTGCTGTAAATTGTTATATGGTTATATGGTTATATGTGTTAAGGCGGAGAAATTACATGGGCGGAAGACCTCAATAGGGAGAGAGGAAAGAGGATGAATAAAAAGAGGAATGGGTGTCTCGTCCGAGAGAAGCGTTCGTGGAAAGGAGGGGAAATAAGTCAGGGTGAATACCGAGGTCAGCAAATGAAGACAAGCAGCGTCGTTATGTCTCCCGCGGCTGTGGGATATCGTTCAAGTCGGGGACCACAACGTGACATTCTAAACGCGTTAGCACTCGACAATATTGACCTTACCTGGAACGCCGACTATTGCCAGAATTGGATAGTAAATGTTTTCGACTTGTATAATTACCGGCTGTCCCATAGTCGGGGAGAAAGACCGTTTATTTTTAATGTTCTGTAAACTCCGGTATTCTGGTCTCAAACCAACATCTCATTTATACCCGGGCGAAACCCTCAGAGACAGTGGAACATTGCGACACAAGTGTTATGTTATATCTGTTTGAACAACAAGGTGTTCAATAGCTCGGTGTTACTAATTATAGGCATTTTACCATTGATGTGGCGATGAGGAGAGAATAATTCTTGAGTATAGAAACTGGGATGTAATGTTAAAATTGTACAAGGCATTGGTGAGACCAAATCTGGAGTATGGTGTACAATTTTGGTCGCCCAATTATAGGAAGGATGTCAACAAAATAGAGAGAGTACAGAGGAGATTTACTAGAATGTTGCCTGGGTTTCAACAACTAAGTTACAGTGATAGGTTGAATAAGTTAGGTCTTTATTCTCTGGAGCGCAGAAGGTTAAGGGGGGACTTGATAGAGGTCTTTAAAATGATGAGAGGGATAGACAGAGTTGATGTGGACCAGCTTTTCCCTTTGAGAATAGGGAAGATTCAAACAAGAGGACATGACTTCAGAATTAAGGGACAGAAGTTTAAGGGTAATATGAGGGGGAACTTCTTTACTCAGAGAGTGGTAGCGGTGTGGAATGAGCTTCCAGTGGAAGTGGTGGAGGCAGGTGCGTTGGTATCATTTCAAAATAAATTGGATAGGCATATGGATGAGAAGGGAATGGAGGGTTATGGTATGAGTGCAGGCAGGTGGGACTAAGGGGGAAAAAAGTTGTTCGGCACGGACTTTTAGGGCCGAGATGGCCTGTTTCCGTGCTGTAATTGTTATATGGTTATATGGTTATAAAGATTCTGTACTCTTAAAATTTCTCCTTTAAATGTCCGCCATTTCTCTTCTACATCCTTCCCATAAAACAAAATGTCCCAGTTCACTCCTTTTAAATCATATAGAATAGAATAGTTTCTTTATTGTCATTGTAACATGAACCATGTCCAACGAAATTTAAAAATGTCAGCCAGTCAGTGCACCATTCAAACATTTCTAAAAGCTAACGATACATACAAGGTAAAATATTAAAAGATAAACAACTAAATAAATATCATGAAAATAGCACCACGCATAAACACCCAACCCTCCATCCTTCTGTCGATTTCACAGTGTACCACAGTCCCTTAGTCTGTATCGCCCCTGCGTTCCTTGGCGGCTACATTTAGTGCTTTTATAGCAGTGGGGTAAAAACTGTTTTTTAGTCTGTTCGTCCTTATCCTTGTAGATCTGTACCGTCTGCCTGACGGCAACAGTTCAAACAGGGAGTGTCCGGGGTGGGAAATGTCCTTTATGATACTCTGGGATTTTTTGATGCAGCGGGAACTGTGTAAGTCCTCCAAGGTAAGGAGAGGGCAGCCGACAATCCTCTGGGCGTTGTCAATGGCCCTCTGGAGCGCTTTCCTCTGAGCCGCTGTGCAGCTGGTGTACCACACGCATACACAGTATGTTAGTATGCTCTCAATGGAGCACCGATAAAAGGACAGCAGCAGTCTCTGAGTGATGTTGTTCTTCCTGAGCACCCTCAGGAAGTGCAGTCTCTGCTGGACCTTTTTCAGCAGCGCAGAGGTGTTCACGCTCCACGTCAGGTCCTCCTCAATATGGATTCCCAGGAAACGGAAATCCGCCACCCTCTCCACACAGTCCCCTCTGATGGTCAGTGGTACCATGTCCGTTTTATTCTTCCTAAAGTCTATTATTATTTCCTTTGTCTTTAAGGTGTTGAGGAGTAGGTTATTTTCTCCACACCACACTGTCAGCTGCTCCACCTCATCCCGGTAGGCGTACTCGCCCCCCCCGGAGATGAGTCCCACCACCGTAGTGTCATCCGCAAATTTGACAATGGTGTTGCTGTGGTGGGCGGGGGTGTAGTCATGTGTGTAGATGGTGTAGAGCAGGGGGCTCAGTACGCAGCCCTGTGGAGAGCCGGTACTGAGGCTGAGCGCCGTGGATGTATGATGGCCCACTCTGACTCTCTGGCTGCGACCCGACAGGAAGCTATTTATCCACGTACAGGTGGAGTGTGGAAGTCCCAAGTCCTCCAGTTTGTCCACCAGTTTGTGGGGAAGGATGGTATTAAAAGCAGAGCTGTATTCCACAAAGAGCATCCACACATAGCTCCCCCGCTGCTCCAGGTGAGACAGTGCAGCATGCAGAGCTGTGGCTACAGCATCCTCTGTAGATCTATTTGCTCTGTACGCAAACTGGTGGGGGTCAAATCTTCGGGGCAGGAGTGATGTGATATGACCCCGGACCAGTTTTTCAAAACACTTCATCACCACTGGTGTGAGTGCGACTGGCCGGTAGTCGTTGAGGCTGGAGATGTTGGTTTTTTTGGGCAAGGGGACTATGGTGGAGGACTTCAGACAGGGTGGGACAGTGGACTGGGCCAGAGACTGGTTGAAAATCCTCGTACATACTCCAGCTAGCTGGTCTGCACAGTCCTTCAGAAGGCACCCAGAGACGCCATCGGTCCAGTAGCCTTCCTTGGATTGATGGCCCACAGTGTGCGCCTCACCTCATGCTCCTCTATCTTGAGGGTTAGGCTGCTGTGGACCATTTCGCATCTCATCAAAGTTAGCCTTTCTCCAATCAAAAATCTCAACCCTAGGTCCAGTTCTGACCCTCTCCATAATTATATTGAAACTAATGGTATTGTGAACACTGGACCCGAAGTGCTCCCCAACGCATACCTCCGCCACCTGTCCAGTCTCATTTTCTAACAGGAGGTCCAGCACTGCCCCTCCTCTAGTAGGTACCTCTATGTATTGCTGCAAAAAACCTATCCTGCACACATTTTACAAACTCCAAACCATCCAGCCCATTTACAGAATGTGTTTCCCAGTCTATGTGTGGAAAGTTGAAATCTCCCACAATCACTACCTTATAACCATATAACAAATACAGCACGGAAACAGGCCATCTCGGCCCTACAAGTCCGTGCCGAACAACTTTTTTTCCCTTAGTCCCACCTGCCTGCACTCATACCATAACCCTCCATTCCCTTCTCATCCATATGCCTATCCAATTTAATTTTAAATGATACCAACGAACCTGCCTCCACCACTTCCACTGGAAGCTCATTCCACACCGCTACCACTCTCTGAGTAAAGAAGTTCCCCCTCATATTACCCCTAAACTTCTGTCCCTTAATTCTGAAGTCATGTCCTCTCGTTTGAATCTTCCCTATTCTCAAAGGGAAAAGCTTGTCC
>NW_026576597.1:82500-140000 GCF_028641065.1 Leucoraja erinaceus
CCCAATCAATCTTAATACCTGCTGTAGTCTCGTTTCTTGAGCTCCTACTGCAATGCCCATATACTTCCACACTTCTTTGTTAACAGCTGGCACTCCTAGCGGAGCACAGTTCTGCAGGATTTCATATTTGTTCATCCATTGTTGTATCTTCTGATTGATGGGAAAGCAGGTAATTTATACTCTCTGCTATTTCCTCTGGAAGAGGTTGTCCCTTGTGTCTGGGACTATAGAACATTTGAGCCAGCCCTGGTATTTTTCTTTTTTGCATTGGGTTCTGGCCCTCAACTGGTTCATTATCAGAGTATTCTGAATATTCCTCCTCAAAATAGAGAGAGTACAGAGGAGATTTACTAGAATGTTGCCTGGGTTTCAGCAACTAGGTTACAGAGAAAGGTTGAACAAGTTAGGTCTTTATTCTTTGGAGCACAGAAGGTTAAGGGGGACTTGATAGAGGTTTTTAAAATGATGAGAGGGATAGACAGAGTTGACGTGGAAAAGCTTTTCCCACTGAGAGTAGGGAAACAGGCCATCTCGACCCTTCTAGTCCGTGCCGAACACGTATTCTCCCCTAGTTCCATATACCTGCGCTCAGACCATAACCTACCATTCCCTTCCCATCCATATAACTATCCAATTTATTTTTAAATGATAAAAACGAACCTGCCTCCACCACCTTCACTGGAAGCTCATTCCACACAGCTACCACTCTCTGAGTAAAGAAGTTCCCCCTCATGTTACCCCTAAACTTCAGTCCCTTAATTCTCAAGTCATGTCCTCTTGTTTGAATCTTCCCTACTCTCAGTGGGAAAAGCTTTTCCACGTCAACTCTGTCTATCCCTCTCATCATTTTAAAAACCTCTATCAAGTCCCCCCTTAACCTTCTGCGCTCCAGAGAATAAAGCCCTAACTTATTCAACCTATCTCTGTAACTTAGTTGCTGAAACCCAGGCAACATTCTAGTAAATCTCCTCTGTACTCTCTCTATTTTGTTGACATCCTTCCCTATAATTGGGCGACCAAAATTGTACACCATACTCCAGATTTGGTCTCACCAATGCCTTGTACAATTTTAACATTACATCCCAGCTTCTATACTCAATGCTCTGATTAATAAAGGCTCGCATACCAAAAGCTTTCTTTACCACCCTATCTATATGAGATTCAACCTTCAAGGAACTATGCACGGTTATACCCAGATCCCTCTGTTCAACTGTATTCTTCAATTCCCTACCATTTACCATGTACGTCCTATTTTGATTTGTCCTGCCACTTTTGGGTGCTGCTCCATATTCTGGTCTCTTGTAGACCAACGCCTGTATTGTCTTTCAGATATTTCTGGTGCTGCCTCCGTGTCAGGTCAGCCCATATATTCATCTTTATCATCATGCATTTTGGTTGCCGGCTCAAATCTGGACCAATGTTTCCCAGAACCTCTCCTGGGTGTTCCATGCGGTTGATCTTTAAACCCACGTCTTTTATACTCCTTCCGGAGTTTGTTTTACCCATGAGGAATTCCAGTTTATAAATTCTATAGTTCAGACTCCTCAGAGTCTTCCATGCCTGTTATTTCTTTATGGCCTTGCTCCCTATGGGAGTTTCAACGGGACTTTTTCCCTCCCATGTAAAATAGTTATTTCTTTACAGTCGACTTTTTAGTCGGGCACCCGCTACTCTCAGACACTTTGTCATATTGTGTGCTTTCTGCGATGTGCTTACTATTCTTCCTCCCACCTTTCTCCATACGTAAGACTTCCCTGTGTCTCTGCATGCAGTCTCCGGAGAAATGCAGTAGAAAATACTTGCGTTCAGGTTTTCTTCACTCACCGCTTGGAGGTCCCACACCTCCTACCGTGGTCACAGCGCAATGCGTCTGACGAGATATCGCGCGTGTGCCTGGACGGCCATCTTCACGTAGTCATGCACGTGACTCCGAAGTAAATTTGTAAGTTGTCCATCGTGTGTGCAGGATAATGTCATGGTCGGTGCAGACTTGGTGAGCAAGTTGCCGAGCTGTATCTCAACTCTAACCAAAATAACCATATAACCATATAACAATTACAGCATGGAAACAGGCCATCTCGACCCTTCTAGGCGTGGGTTCGAATCCCACTTCTGACACCATGTAAAGTGGAGTCATGAACACATTCTGTCTTTACTACTTTATATTGATATCACATGACCATTGCTGCTCTAGCTGTACGTAGTCTGGCACCGGAGCTAGAGAGGGATCAATGGGTGGGGAGGTTGCAATTATACTTCTGATATGGGGAGTGGTTAGTAGTGGTGAGGTCACTATATTAAAGGTACATGCACATGATCTACAATGCCGAACACATATTCTCCCCTAGTCCCATATACCTGCGCTCAGACCATAACCCTCCATTCCCTTCCCCTCCATATAACTATCTAATTTATTTTTAAATGATAAAAACGAACCTGCCTCCACCACCTTCACTGGAAGCTCATTCCACACAGCTACCACTCTCTGAGTAAAGAAGTTCCCCCTCATGTTACCCCTAAACTTCAGTCCCTTAATTCTCAAGTCATGTCCCCTTGTTTGAATCTTCCCTTCTCTCAGTGGGAAAAGCTTGTCCACGTCAACTCTGTCTATCCCTCTCATCATTTTAAAAACCTCTATCAAGTCCCCCCTTAACCTTCTGCGCTCCAATGAATAAAGCCCTAACTTGTTCAACCTTTCTCTGTAACTTAGTTGCTGAAACCCAGGCAACATTCTAGTAAATCTCCTCTGTACTCTCTATATTTTGTTGACATCCTTCCTATAATTAGGCGACCAAAATTGTACACCATACTCCAGAATTGGCCTCACCAATGCCTTGTACAATTTAAACATTACATCCCAACTTCTATACTCATAATTGTGACATTGGGCTGAATATAAGGAGGTGATGACCATGAGGTGCACAGCAATGTGTTCACCATTGTCTGACCCTTCAGGCATTCAACAACAGAGCACTTGTCAGATTAGTCATAATACCTTCAGTGGGGCTTTGTAGAATTTCGAGAAAATCCATGTTGATGCACTGCGTCTTCTCTTGCGCTTAAGAAAATAAATACACTGATGCACTTTTTTTTTATACTTCATTGATAGGAGCAGAATTAGGCCATCCGGCTCTCAAAACTACTCCGCCGTTCAATCTGTCTTTCCCTCTGAACCCAATTTTAACAATCATGGCGGAGAAGTCAAGAGAGAGTACAGAGGAGATTTACTAGAATGTTGCCTGGGTTTCAACAACTAAGTTACAGGAAAAGGTTGAATAAGTTAGGTCTTTATTCTCTGGAGCGCAGAAGGTTAAGGGGGGACTTGATAGAGGTATTTAAAACGATGAGAGGGATAGACAGAGTTGATGTGGACAAGCTTTTCCCTTTGAGAATAGGGAAGATTCAAACAAGAGGACATGACTTCAGAATTGAGGGACAGAAGTTTAGGGGTAATATGAGGGGGAACTTCTTTACTCAGAGAGTGGTAGCGGTGTGGAATGAGCTTCCAGTGGAAGTGGTGGAGGCAGGTTCATTGGTATCATTTAAAAATAAATTGGAAAGGCATATGGATGAGAAGGGAATGGAGGGTTATGGTATGAGTGCAGGCAGGTGGGACTACGGGAAAAAAAGTTGTTCGGCACGGACTTGTAGGGCCGAGATGGCCTGTTTCCGTGCTGTAATTGTTATATGGTTATAAGTAAGTTGGATTGAAGCCAAAACCTCTGGGATCTCGTGGTTTGTGAATCAGGTTGGAGAAAATGCCAAGACCATTTCCAAACAACATGTGTGCGGAGGTTGGGCGATCGTTTCGCCGAACACCTCCGCTCGGTCCGCAATAACCAAGCTGACCTCCCGGTGGCTCAGCACTTCAACTCCCCCTCCCACTCCGTCTCCGACCTCTCTGTCCTGGGTCTCCTCCATGGCCACAGTGAGCAGCACCGGAAATTGGAGGAACAGCACCTCATATTCCGTTTGGGGAGTCTGCATCCCGGGGGCATGAACATCGAATTCTCCCAATTTTGTTAGTCCTTGCTGTCTCCTCCCTTTCCTCAGCCCCCCTGCTGTCTCCTCCCATCCCCCAGCCTTCGGGCTCCTCCTCCTTTTTCCTTTCTTGTCCCCGCCCCCCGATCGGTCTGAAGAAGGGTTTCGGCCCGAAACGTTGCCTATTTCCTTCGCTCCATAGATGCTGCTGCACCCGCTGAGTTTCTCCAGCTTTTTGTGTACCTTCGATTCTCCAGCATCTGCAGTTCCTTCTTAAACATGTTTGTGGAGTTGGTGATAGGCGTGAGTGAACATAGTTGCAGAGAGAGCCTTGAATCTAGACCAGGGGTTGGGGAATCTGCGCGCATGTGGCCTTCTAGGCCATTAAGTGCTCCTTTTGAATTTTAATCTTTAAATGAACGTATTTAAAATACCAAAGGATAATAGAAGTTTCAACAAAATAATCCTTCCCGACTGATGGCCACAGTTAAAACATTAATAATTCATGAGGGCTCGTTTAACCAAATAATGTACATTTTGGTTTGCGAATCAGGGTTCACTTATTATCTAAATGGTGGCCGACTAGGAAAAGGGGAGATGCAGCGAGACCTGGGTGTCATGGTACACCAGTCATTGAAGGTAGGCATGCAGGTGCAGCAGGCAGTGAAGAAAGCGAATGGTATGTTAGCTTTCATAGCAAAAGGTTTTGAGTATAGGAGCAGGGAGGTTCTACTGCAGTTGTACAGGGTCTTGGTGAGACCACACCTGGAGTATTGCGTACAGTTTTGGTCTCCAAATCTGAGGAAGGACATTATTGCCATAGAGGGAGTGCAGAGAATGTTCACCAGACTGATTCCTGGGATGTCAGGACTGTCGTATGAAGAAAAGACTGGATAGACTTGGTTTATACTCTCTAGAATTTAGGAGATTGAGAGGGGATCTTATAGAAACTTACAAAATTCTTAAGGGGTTGGACAGGCTAGATGCAGGAAGATTGCTCCCGATGTTGGGGAAGTCCAGGACAAGGGTCACAGCTTAAGGATAAGGGGGAAATCCTTTAAAACCGAGATGAGAAGAACTTTTTTCACACAGAGAGTGGTGAATCTCTGGAACTCTCTGCCACAGAGGGTAGTTGAGGCCACAGTTCATTGGCTATATTTAAGAGGGAGTTAGATGTGGCCCTTGTGGCTAAGGGGATCAGAGGGTATGGAGAGAAGGCAGGTACGGGATACTGAGTTGGATGATCAGCCATGATCATATTGAATGGCGAATGGTGCAGGCTCGAATGGCCGAATGGCCTACTCCTGCACCTAATTTCTATGTTTCTATTTTGAAGTATATCTAATTGCAGTTTCTTGGATGCGGCCTTATTAGATTACAGCTAACTTAATGCAGCCTTCCGACATGAAAAGGTTCCCCATCCCTGATCTAGACGTTTAAGGCTGAGCCTGTTCTGCATTTTGGTGTTGGCAGTTGATCTTTCGTCAACGGTCAGCATCCGGGCACAGATATTGCTGTTGTCAAGATGATGCAATGCCGGATGTATTGCAAGAGAGATGGCATCCTCCACAGACCATTTGTATCTCTACACTAAATGAAAGTGGCCGAGATTGGGCTGAGGAACGGTTGATGGAATTTAATACAAAAAATATGAGATGTTGCATTTAGGGAAGTCTAACATGGACAGGACCTACACGGCAGCACTCTGGGGGGTGTTGTAGAGCAGAGGGATCTTGGCATGCAGGTGCATGGTTCCATCAAGGTAGAGTCACTGGGAGTCAGGGTGGTCAAAAGGCTTTTGGCACATTGACCATCAGTCAGAGTATTGACTCTTGTCAGGCGCGACTCTCGTCAGCAGCGGCCTCTGCAGCCCGTCTGTGTTTTTATTATTTTTTGTCTATGTTTTTATGTAGTTTTTGTTATTTTTTGTTGGGGTGTGTGTGTGGGGGTGGGGTGGGAGGGAGGGGGTAACTTTTAAATCTCTCCCTGCACGGGAGACCCGACCTTTTCTTTGTCGGGTCTCCGTTGTCGTTGGGGCTGCAACGAGGAGCGGCCTCCAACAGGAGAAGACCGGGGGCTCTGGTGCCGACGACTCACCTCACCGTCGCGGAGCTGGCCGAGTCCAGAGCGGGTGGAGCGGTGGTGGAGCGCTGCTGCTGCTGCGGCCCGACCTCCGGAGATTCGGAGGCTGCAACTGCGGGTCTGGCGGACGGCGGCACCGGGAGCCCGCGGGTCCCTGGAGGGAAACCGCTTTTCAGGGCTCCCGCAACGGCGACTTCTCCCGCCCGAGTTGCGGGGTCGAAGAGCTCCTGGAGCGGGGCCAGACATCACCGCCCCGCGCGGCTTGGAATGGCCACGGGACTCTGCGAGCGCACGCCGGGGGCTCTAACACCAAGACCCGGTGTGCGACCTCGCACCACCCGGCGTGGCTTTAATGGCCGCGGGACAATCGCCATCGCCAGCCGGGGGCTTTGACTTTGACTCTGACATCGGGGGGGGGGGGGGGGAGAGAGCCGTGGAGAGATAAGTTTTTTTGGCCTTCCATCACAGCGATGCGATGGATGTTTATGTAAATTATGTTGTGTCTTGGGTCTATTTGTTTGTAATGTATGGCTGCAGAAACGGCATTTCGTTTGGACCTCAAGCGGTCCAAATGACAATTAAATTGAATCTTGAATCTATAGAGGTTGGAGGCCATGTTGCACTTCTACAAGATGTCCGTGAGGCCACATTTTGAGTATTGGTTTCAGATCTGGACACCACATTATAGGAAATATATTATCAAGCTGGACAGGGTGCAGAGAAGATTTACGAGGTTGCTGCCAAGACTAGAGCTATACACACCGACACCCACATATACACTTAACCATATAATATAACCATATAACAATTACAGCACGGAAACAGGCCATCTCGACCCTTCTAGTCCGTGCCGAACACATATTCTCCCCTAGTCCCATATACCTGCGCTCAGACCATAACCCTCCATTCCCTTCCCGTCCATATAACTATCCAATTTATTTTTAAATGATAAAAACGAACCTGCCTCCACCACCTTCACTGGAAGCTCATTCCACACAGCCACCACTCTCTGAGTAAAGAAGTTCCCCCTCATGTTACCTTCAGTCCCTTAATTCTCAAGTCATGTCCCCTTGTTTGAATCTTCCCTACTCTCAGTGTGAAAAGCTTTTCCACGTCAACTCTGTCTATCCCTTTCATCATGTAAAAAACCTCTATCAAGTCCCTCCATAACCTTCTGCGCTCCAAAGAATAAAGCCCTAACTTGTTCAACCTTTCTCTGTAACTTAGTTGCTGAAACCCAGGCAGCATTCTAGTAAATCTCCTCTGTACTACTCTCTCTATTTTCTGCGAGCCATGGTAGGACTGGACTGAAACTGAGTGAATTAGACAGTGTTTATTGTAGAAATATATAAACTGCAGCTGCTCAGCCCGTGCCTGTCGGACGCTGGATCTACAGGTTTATTCCAGCACGTTGCGGGCACGGACAGGCGGGCAGGCGGTGGATCTACAGGTCAGTGTGAGGTTGGACGTCACCACGCCTCATTCACAGTGGAACTGCGGTTGGTCGTGGGGCAAGATGATGGTGTACTCTGTGCCTGAGTCAGTGATGATAGCGAGATGTACCACCCCCCCACTCGATCCGTCCCGACCCATGGCCAACGTGATCGCTGTAACATGGAGAACACTCGCTTCAGCGCTGGGTCACGGAGAATTAACCCATCCAACACTCCCACCCTCACCCGCAACCCCACCCCCCCCCCCCCTCACCCCCGACCCCAACCCCACCCTCACCCCAAGCCCAACCCACCCACCCAACCCAACCCCAACCCCACCCCCAACCCCCACCCCCCAACCCCCAACCCAACCCCAACCCCAACCCCCCAACCCCAACAACCCCAACCCCCAACCCCCAACCCCAACCCCCAACCCAACCCCAACCCCACCCTCACCCGCACCCCCAACCCAACCCCAACCCACCCCAACCTCAACCCCAACCCCAACCCCACCCCCAACCCCAACCCCCAACCCCACCCCAACCCCCACCCCCAACCCCAACCCCAACCCCCAACCCCAACCCCAACCCCCACCCCCACCCCAACCCCAACCCCCCAACCCACCCCCAACCCCCAACCCCAACCAAACCAACCCCAACCCCAACCCCCAACCCCACCCCAACCCCACCCCCAACCCCCAACCCAACCCCAACCCCAACCCCCAACCCCCAACCCCAACCCCACCCCAACCCCCACCCCCACACCCAACACCCAACCCCAACCCCACCCCCACCCCCAACCCCAACCCCCAACCCCTACCAACCCCAACCCCCACCCCAACCCCAACCCCAACCCCCACCCCAAACCCCCACCCCCAACCCCAACCCCCAACCCCACCCCCAACCCCAAACCCCCAACCCCCAACCCCCACCCCCACCCCCAACCCCAACCCCAACCCCACCCCCACCCTCACCCCCACCCTCACATCCATTCCAACCCCCACCCTCACCCCACCCCAACCCCACTCTCACCGTTGATGACGAACTTCACACAGTCGGCCCTGCTCATGCCCGGTTTGAAGGCAGAGTCCACATATAGCCGTAGAGATGTACACACTGCCCGAGCCCCCCACTGCAAACGGTTGTCTCACCAGCATCCCACCCAGCGTGACGTACACCTGTAACAGGGGGGCAGTGAGGGGGGGGGATCAGTGAGAGGGGGGGTTCAGTGAGAGGGGAGTCAGTGAGAGGGGGAATCGGTGAGGGGGGATGGGGCAGTGAGGAGGGAAGAGGGGGCCACATATGGGGAGGGGGGAGAGAGGGAACCACGTGGGGACAAAGGTCGGAGGGAGTGTCGCAGGGGACCATAAGCTCAGAGGTCCGCAGAGTTAAAGGGGGCGCGGTGGGATGATGGGAATGCAGGACAGGGGCAGTTTCATCATGGGGAGGAGGTGAGAGTGGACCTCACCCTCCCTCACAGATGGGCGAGGATTGAAGTTGGGAGGTCGTGTTGCAGTTGTATAAGACGTTGGTGAGGCCACATTGTTGTATTATTGGTGGCCGATTGGGAAAGGGGGAGATGCAGCGAGACCTGGGTGTCATGGTACACCAGTCATTGAAGGTAGGCATGCAGGTGCAGCAGGCAGTGAAGAAAGCGAAATGGTATGTTAGCTTTCATTGCAAAAGGATTTGAGTATAGGAGCAGGAGGTTCTACTGCAGTTGTACAGGGTCTTGGTGAGACCACACCTGGAGTATTGCGTACAGTTTTGGTCTCCAAATCTGAGGAAGGACATTATTGCCATAGAGGGAGTGCAGAGAAGGTTCACCAGACTGATTCCTGGGATGTCAGGACTGTCTTATGAAGAAAGATTGGATAGACTTGGTTTATACTCTCTAGAATTTAGAAGATTGAGAGGGGATCTTATAGAAACTTACAAAATTCTTAAGGGGTTGGACAGGCTAGATGCAGGAAGATTGTTCCCGATGTTGGGGAAGTCCAGGACAAGGGGTCACAGCTTAAGGATAAGGGGAAAATCCTTTAAAACCGAGATGATAAGGACTTTTTTCACACAGAGAGTGGTGAATCTCTGGAACTCTCTGCCACAGAGGGTAGTTGAGGCCACAGTTCATTGGCTATATTTAAGAGGGAGTTAGATGTGGCCCTTGTGGCTAAAGGGATCGTGGGGTATGGAGAGAAGGCAGGTACGGGATACTGAGTTGGATGATCAGCCATGATCATATTGAATGGCGGTGCAGGCTCGAAGGGCCGAATGGCCTACTCCTGCACCTAGTTTCTATGTTTCTATGTTTTCTATATATTGTGTTCAGTTCTGGGCACCATGTTATAGGAAAGATATTGCCAAGCTTGAAAGAGTACAGGAAGATTTACAAGGATGTTGACAGGACTGAACTATGGGGAGAGGTTGTGTAGTCTGGGACTCTAATCCTTGCAGTGCAGGGAGATGAGTGGTGATCTTATAGAGGTATCCAAATTCATACGAGGAATAGATCAGGTAGATACACAGAGTTTCTTGCCCAGAGTAGGTGAATTGACGACCAGAAATGTGGGTGTGTGTATGACCAAGCTGCTGGGGATGGTACTAACGCAATGTTTAAGGAACAGTTGGACAAGTACATGGATAGGAGAGGGTTGGAGGGATATGGGCCAAATGTGGGCATGTGAGACCAGTGTAGCTGGGACACTATTCTGGTCAGGGGGGTGGGAGTCTGGTCCGGGGGAGGGTCTGGTCAGGGGGAGGGGCCTGGTCCGGGGGGAGGGGTCTGGTCAGGGGGGAGGGGTCTGGTCAGGGGGGAGGGTCTGGTCGGGGGGGAGGGGTCTGGTCAGGGGGGAGGGGTCTGGTCCGGGGGGAGGGGTCTGGTCCGGGGGGAGGGTCTGGTCAGTGGGATGGGAGTCTGGTCAGGGGAGGGGTCTGGTCCGGGGGGGAGGGGTCTGGTCCGGGGGGGAGGGGTCTGGTCCGGGGGGGGGGGAGGGGTCTGGTCCGGGGGGGAGGGGTCTGGTCAGGGGGAGGGGTCTGGTCCGGGGGGGGGGGGTCTGGTCCGGGGGGGGGGGGTCTGGTCCGGGGGGAGGGGTCTGGTCAGTGGGGGAGGGGTCTGGTCAGGGGGAGGGGTCTGGTCCGGGGGAGGGTCTGGTGAGGGGGAGGGGTCTGGTCTGTGGGGGAGGGGTCTGGTCCGGGGGGAGGGGTCTGGTCAGTGGGGGAGGGGTCTGGTCAGGGGGGGAGGGGTCTGGTCCGGGGGGAGGGGTCTGGTGAGGGGGAGGGGTCTGGTCAGGGGGGGAGGGGTCTGGTCCGGGGGAGGGGTCTGGTGTGGGGGGAGGGGTCTGGTCTGTGGGGGAGGGGTCTGGTCAGGGGGGAGGGGTCTGGTCAGTGGGGGAGGGGTCTGGTCACATGGGGAGGGGTCTCGTCAAGGGGGGAGGGGTCTGGTCCGGGGGGAGGGGGATCTATCTGGGGAGTTGGGGTCTGGTTGGGTTGGATAGTCTGGTTGGGGGGAGGGGTGGTCTGGTCTGTGTGGTCTGGTCTGGAGTTAACTCGTTCGGAGGGGGGGGTTTGATGGAGGGATCACTAAGTGGGGTAGGAGTGGTGTTGATGTGGGGGGGGGGGTTTAATAGGAGGGTGTCAGTGTGATCGGGTCATGGTGGGTTTGCTGGGAGAGGGGGCTAGTGAGAGTGGGTCGGTGTTGGGGAAATCAGTGGGGGGTTAGAATCTGTGTTGGGGAAATCAGTGGGGTGTTAGAATCTCTCTCCATACCCCCTGATCCCCTTAGCCACAAGGGCCACATCTAGCTCCCTCTTAAATATAGCCAATGAACTGTGGCCTCAACTACCCTCTGTGGCAGAGAGTTCCAGAGATTCACCACTCTCTGTGTGAAAAAAGTTCTTCTCGTCTCGGTTTTAAAGGATTTCCCCCTTATCCTTAAGCTGTGACCCCCTTGTCCTGGACTTCCCCCACATCGGGAACAATCTTCCTGCATCTAGCCTGTCCAACCCCTTAAGAATTTTGTAAGTTTCTATAAGATCCCCCCTCAATCTCCTAAATTCTAGAGAGTATAAACCAAGTCTATCCAGTCTTTCTTCATAAGACAGTCCTGACATCCCAGGAATCAGTCTGGTGAACCTTCTCTGCACTCCCTCTATGGCAAGAATGTCCTTCCTCAGATTTGGAGACCAAAACTGTACGCAATACTCCAGGTGTGGTCTCACCAAGACCCTGTATAACTGCAGTAGAACCTCCCTGCTCCTATACTCAAATCCTCTATGGCAAGAATGTCCTTCCTCAGATTTGGATTACTCCTATCACCAACCCCTCCCATCCCACCTCCCCCCTGTGTTGGTGGGCGTGTTGTTGGGTCGGGTCAGTGTTCGGGTTCAGGGGGGGGTCGGTGTTGGGGTTCGGAGAGGCATCGTGGTAGCGGTTAACGGAAGGGGGGGGGGTTCTTACCTGTCCCCGGAGCCTGGGGTCCCAGCCGGCTACAATGAGATGTGCCAGCAGCTCCTCCTTGTACTTGTATGTAATGTTCTGCACCATTGCAGCTGCAGCACGGACCCGCGGAGCCTGATCCATCTCCACACTGCAGTGGCACGGAGGGGGGGGGGAGAGAGGGGTCAGCTGGAACACACACCCCCTGTCCCCCCATCTCACCACCCATCCGATCACAACCCCCATCCCCTCACACACCACTGCCCATCACACCCTCCCTCTCATCTCACATAGAAACATGGTGCAGGAGTAGGCCATTCACCTGCCCATCCGCTCTTGTCCCCACCCTCACCTTGTCTACTGCTCTCCCCAAGTTCTTCAGCTCCCCTCCCCTACCCCTTGCCCCCAACTCTCGACCCATGACCCTTCCCTGCCCTTTGCCCACTTGCCCCCTGCGGACACCCTCGCTAATCCCTGTCCCCAGCCCTTCTGAGCCTG
This sequence comes from Leucoraja erinaceus, assembly GCF_028641065.1. Lineage (NCBI taxonomy): Eukaryota > Metazoa > Chordata > Chondrichthyes > Rajiformes > Rajidae > Leucoraja > Leucoraja erinaceus. The sequence continues at coordinate 94,928 of NW_026576597.1, forward strand.
CTCCTGTCCTCCAAATTGTAATTTGCACTGAACCCCCACTCCAGTGTTTCCTCGCAGTTTATAAAGCCACTGATCTCATAGAAACATAGAAATTAGGTGCAGGAGTAGGCCATTCGGCCCTTCGAGCCTGCACCATCCGCCATTCAATATGATCATGGCTGATCATCCAACTCAGTATCCCATACCTGCCTTCTCTCTATACCCCCTGATCCCCTTAGCCACAAGGGCCACATCTAACTCCCTCTTAAATATAGCCAATGAACTGTGGCCTCAACTACCCTCTGCGGCAGAGAGTTCCAGAGATTCACCACTCTCTGTGTGAAAAAAGTTCTTCTCATCTCGGTTTTAAAGGATTTCCCCCTTATCCTTAAGCTGTGACCCCTTGTTCTGGACTTCCCCAACATCGGGAGCAATCTTCCTGCATCTAGCCTGTCCAACCCCTTAAGAATTTTGTAAGTTTCTATAAGATCCCTCTCAAATCTCCTAAATTCTAGAGAGTATAAACCAAGTCTATCCAGTCTTTCTTCATAAGACAGTCCTGACATCCCAGGAATCAGTCTGGTGAACCTTCTCTGCACTCCCTCTATGGCAATAATGTCCTTCCTCAGATTTGGAGACCAAAACTGTACGCAATACTCCAGGTGTGGTCTCACCAAGACCCTGTACAACTGCAGTAGAACAGCTATAACCTCCTAAACATACCATTCGCAGTAGAACCTCCATGCTCCTATACTCAAATCCTTTTGCTATAGATCTCGCACGTCTTTGGGATGTGGGAGGAAACCGGAGGACCGAGAGGAAACCCACACAGTCACATGGAGAAGGAGCAAACTCCACACAGACAGCGCCCGATGTTGGGATCAAACACGGGTGCCACACACTGTGAAACAGCAGCTCATTGTGCCACCCTGTGGTCAGACTGGGTACTGTTCACGGACAGGAAAATCCCAGGGACAAGCAGCATTGGGATGTTCTAGCTGACCCCAGGCCCTGCGATGAACATGCCTTGAGGTCCATGGACCTCCTTTGAGCCTCCCTGGTCATCAGTGCCAGACTACAGCAGTGGGTAGCACTGATGTAGGGTGCTCAAGAAAGAACTGCAGATGCTGGAAAATCGAATGTAGACAAAGTTGCTGGAGGAACTCAGCGGGTGCGACAACATCTATGGAGCGAAGGATATATGCCAGTTTTATGCCAGTTGGAAGAGTGGGCTGAAAGATGGCAGATGGAGTTTAATGCTGATAAGTGTGAGGTGCTACATCTTGGCAGGACAAATCAAAATAGGACGTACATGGTAAATGGTAAGGAATTGAAGAATGCAGGTGAACAGAGGGATCTGGGAATAACTGTGCACAGTTCCCTGAAAGTGGAATCTCATGTAGATAGGGTGGTAAAGAAAGCTTTTGGTGTGCTGGCCTTTATAAATCAGAGAATAACTTTTTTCACACAGAGAGTGGTGAATCTCTGGAACTCTCTGCCGCAGAGGGTTGTTGAGGCCAGTTCATTGGCTATATTTAAGAGGGAGTTAGATGTGGCCCTTGTGGCTAAGGGGATCAGGGGGTATGGAGAGAAGGCAGGTATGGGATACTGAGTTGGATGATCAACCATGATCATATTGAATGGCGGTGCAGGCTCGAAGGGCCGAATGGCCTACTCCTGCACCTAATTTCTATGTTTCTATGTTTCTAGAGCATTGAGTATAGAAGTTGGGATGTAATGTTAAAATTGTACAAGGCATTGGTGAGGCCAATTCTGGAGTATGGGGTACAATTTTGGTCACCTAATTATAGGAAGGATGTCAACAAAATAGAGAGAGGAGGAGATTTACTAGAATGTTGCCTGGGTTTCAGCAACCAAGTTACAGAGAAAGGTTGAACAAGTTAGGGCTTTATTCTTTGGAGCGCAGAAGGTTAAGGGGGGACTTGATAGAGGTTTTTTAAATGATGAGAGGGATAGACAGAGTTGACGTGGAAAAGCTTTTCCCACTGAGAGTAGGGAAGATTCAAACAAGGGGACATGACTTGAGAATTAAGGAACAAGTTTAGGGGTAACATGAGGGGGAACTTCTTTACTCAGAGAGTGGTGGCTGTGTGGAATGAGCTTCCAGTGAAGGTGGTGGAGGCAGGTTCGTTTTTATCATTTAAAAATAAATTGGATAGTTATATGGATGGGAAGGGAATGGAGGGTTATGGTCTGAGCGCAGGTATATGGGACTAGGGGAGAATATGTGTTCGGCACGGACTAGAAGGGTCGAGATGGCCTGTTTCCGTGCTGTAATTGTTATATGGTTATATAGGCAACCTTTTTCGGGCTGAAACCCTTCTTCAGAACATAAACCCTTCATCTGAAGAAGGGTTTCGGCCCGAAACTTTGCCTATTTCCTTCGCTCCATAGATGCTGCTGCACCCGCTGAGTTTCTCCAGCATTTTTGTCTACCTTCTGATGTGGAAGCAGATCTGTGATGCAAGCTGACTTTAGTCAATGAAGACACACAGTGCTGGAGTAACTCAGCGGCTCATGCAGCACCTCTACAGAACATGGATGGGTGACGTTTTGGGTCAAGACCTTTCCTCAGACTGATTGTGGTTAGAGGGGTGGAGGGAGACAGTACAAAACCTAGCGAGTGAGATGTGGACAAATAGTTGGACAAAAGTCACAGATGAAAAACTAAATGGTGGGGTGGATTATTTGTAAGTAAGTTAGTTAGTTACACTAAATTGGAGAATTCAATGTTGATACTAGGTACACAAAAATGCTGGATAAACTCAGCGGGTGCAGCAGCATCTATGGAGCGAAGGAAATGGGCAACGTTTCGGCCCGAAACCCTTCTTCAGATTGAACAGTTGTGTTGGAACCTACCCATGTAGAATATGAGGTGCAGACCTCATGGAGACCTTCTGGAGCGCAGAAGGTTAAGGGGGGACTTGATAGAGGTCTTTAAAATGATGAGAGGGATAGACAGAGTTGATGTGGACAAGCTTTTCCCGTTGAGAATAGGGAAGATTCAAACAAGTGGACATGACTTCAGAATTAAGGGACAGAAGTTTAAGGGTAATATGAGGGGGAACTTCTTTACTCAGAGAGTGGTAGCGGTGTGGAATGAGCTTCCAGTGGAAGTGGTGGAGGCAGGTTCATTGGTATCATTTAAAAATAAATTGGATAGGCATATGGATGAGAAGGGAATGGAGGGTGAGGGTATAGTGCGCGGGAGGTGGGACTAAGGGACAAAAAAGTTGCTACCGGCCCGGACTGTAGGGCCGAGATGGCCTGTTTCCTCGCTGAAATTGTTATATGGTTATATGGTATGAGGTGCTGTTTTAACTCAGTTTGCAGGGACCATATAACCATCCCTTCAATTACAGCACGGAAACAGGCCATCTGTGACGACCCTTCTAGTCCGTGCCGAACACATAATCTCCCCTAGTCCCATATACCTGCGGCAGACCATAACCTTCCATTCCCTTCCGTCGGCATATGCCTATCCACCGGATTTTTCAATGATAAAAACGAACCTGCCTCCACCACCTTCACTGGAAGCTCATTCCACACAGCCACCACAGCTCTGAGCCCAAGAAGTTCCCCCTCATGTTACCCTTAAACTAGCTGTCCCTTAATTCGGAACCACATGTCCTCTTGTTTGAATGGGCCGCTATTCTCACAAGGGAAAAGCTTGTCCGACATCAACTCTGTCTATCCCTCCCAGCATTTTAAAAACCTCTATCAAGTCCCCCCTTAACCTTCTGCGCTCCAAAGAATAAAGCCCTAACTTGTTCAACGCTATCTCTGTAACTTAGTTGCTGAAACCCACGCAACATTCTAGTAACATGTTGGAGGATGATGTGTTGGATGCGGAGGCTGGTGGGGTGATAGATGAGGACCAGGGGAAATCTATCCTGGGGATGGGGTAAGCGAGGGAACTGCAGGACACAGATAAGACGTGGATAAGGGACAGCCAAGGGGAACCAGGTTTAGTAAAGAGGAAAACTTGGATGTCGTAAAATAGGAACCATCTTCTTGAGAGCAAATGCAGTAGAGACAAAGAAATTGCACTTCTGGGCTACAGATTTTGCAAGAGGCAGGTGCGGAGGTGCAGTCCAGGTAACATTGGGAGTCGATGGGTTTGTTGTGCGAGGGAGAGAGAAATGTCAAGAAAGGGTGGCAGATGAGACCACACCTGGAGTATTGCGTACAGTTTTGGTCTCCAAATCTGAGAAAGGACATTATTGCCATAGAGGGAGTGCAGAGACGGTTCACTAGACTGATTCCTGGGATGTCAGGACTGTCTTATGAAGAAAGACTGGATAGACTTGGTTCCTACTCTCTATTAATATGATCATGGCTGATCATCCAACTCAGTATCCCGTACCTGCCTTCTCTCCATACTCCCTGATCCCCTTAGCCACAAGGGCCACATCTAACTCCCTCTTAAATATAGCCAATGAACTGTGGCCTCAACTATCCTCTGTGGCAGAGAGTTCCAGAGATTCACCCACTCTCTGTGTGAAAAAAGTTCCTCTCATCTCGGTTTTAAAGGATTTCCCCCTTATCCTTAAGCTGTGACCCCTTGTCCTGGACTTCCCCAACATCGGGAACAATCTTCCTGCATCTAGCCTGTCCAACCCCTTAAGAATTTTGTAAGATTCTATAAGATCCCCTCTCAGTCTCCTAAATTCTAGAGAGTATAAACCAAGTCTATCCAGTCTTTCTTCATAAGACAGTCCTGACATCCCAGGAATCAGTCTGGTGAACCTTCTCTGCACTCCCTCTATGGCAACAATGTCCTTCCTCAGATTTGGAGACCAAAACTGTACGCAATACTCCAGGTGTGGTCTCACCAAGACCCTGTACAACTGCAGTAGAACCTCCCTGCTCCTATACTCAAACCCTTTTGCTATGAAAGCTAACATACCATTCGCTTTCTTCACTGCCTGCTGCACCTGCATGCCTACCTTCAATGACTGGTGTACCATGACACCCAGGTCTCGTTGCATCTCCCCCTTTGGCAATAATGTCCTTCCTAAGATTTGGATTCCTCCTATCACCAACCCCTCCCATCCCACCTCCCCCCTGTGGCCTGACCTGTGCAGCTCCAGCTGGTAGTTGACTATGTCAGCGATGGCCTGTGCGTCTGCAGCGCTGCCCGACAGAGCGCATACGATGCGGTCATGCAGCGGGCTCAGCTTGTTCATCACCCGGTTGCCTATTGCCTGCCTGTGCATGCAGAGAGGGAGTAGATTAGTAACCTAGCCTCTCCCCAACACCAAACTCCCACCCCAGCCACATTGCCCCTCCCGAGTCCATCGAAAGCTTCCCACTCCCCCCCCCACTCCGCCCCGCATAACCCCAGCCCCTCTCCCGCCCCACAAAACCCCCAGCAAACCCCCCGCCCCTGAGACCGCCCCCACACAACTCCCAGCCCCCCCGCCAAACCCTCCCAAACAACCAACAGCCCCTCCCTTCCCTCCCCAGGACCCTACCCGCAGTGACTCGCGAGTCAGAGGCAATGAGACCCCTCCATTGAACTCCACTGCGATGATTGTCGTCTGTGGAGAGACACAGAGTGAACGGACCCCTCAGCACTGGTGCTCCCCACACCCACACCCATCCCCACACTCACACCCATCCCCACACTCACACCCATCCCCATCCTCACACCCATCCCCACACTCACACCCATCCCCACCCATCCCCCCCCCCCCACACCCACACCCCATCCCCACACTCACACCCATCCTCACCCCCACCCCCACACCCACCCCCACACTCATCCCCACCCCACACTCCGACACTCCCCACACCCATCCCCACACCCATCCCGATCCCCCACCCTCACACCCCCCCCCCCACACCACACCCATCCCCACACTCATCCCCACCCTCACACCCATCCCCACCCCCATCCCCACACCCCATCCCCACCCCCATCGCCATCCCCACACACCCATCACCACCCCCATCCCCACCCCCATCCCCACCTTCACACACACCACCCCCACACCCATCCCCACCCCCACTCTCCACACTCACCCCCATCCCCACACTCCACACCCATCCCCACCCCACAGACCTCACACCCATCCCCACCCCCATCCCCACACCCCATCCCCACACCCATCCCCACATCCGCACCCCCATCCCACATCCCCACCCCCACACCCCATCCCCACTCCCACACCCATCCCCACCACCCACACCCATCCCCACACCCCCACCCCATCCCCACACTCACCCCCATCCCCACACTCACACCCATCCCCACACCCATCCCCACCCACCACCACACCCATCTCAGTCCTAAATGACCTCCCCTTTATTCTAAGAATCTTTCAGGTGCAGATTGCCAGATTCTTCATTAATACAGGTCTCAGAGGTTATGGGGTGAATGTAGGAGAATGTGGTACAGAGGGAAAAATAGATCACACATGATTGAATGGCAGAGTGGACTTGATGGGCAGAATGGTCTCAGTCTACTCCTAGAGCTTATGAACTGGGGCACTGCCATCAACTAGTTTTTCTTTTCTAATTATGCTTTCACACTGAATTTTTATTTTTTGAACCGATTTATTTGTAAATAATAACAATATTTGTTTACATAGAAACATAGAAACATAGACGTGTGATTGACATGTAATTAGCTTTAACACGTGTGCTCTGAGTCCTGTCATGTGCCTGTGATGCTGCTGCCAGCATGGATTTCATTGTACCTGAAACTCACCGTTAGTGCCAATTGTGTGCAGTTTTGGTCCCCTAATTTGAGGAAGGACATTCTTGCTATTGAGGGAGTGCAGCGTAGGTTTACAAGGTTAATTCCCAGGATGGCGGGACTGTCATATGCTGAGAGAATGGAGCAGCTGGGCTTGTACACTCTGGAGTTTAGAAGGATGAGAGGGCATCTCATTGAAACATATAAGATTGTTAAAGGCTGGGACATGTTAGAGGCAGGAAACATGTTCCTGATGTTGGGGGAGTCCAGAACCAGGGGCCACAGTTTATGAATGAGGAGTAAGCCATTTAGAACAGAGACGAGGAAACACTTTTTCTCACAGAGAGTGGTGAGTCTGTGGAATTCTCTGCCTCAGAGGGCAATGGAGGCCGGTTCTCTGGATGCTTTCAAGAGAGAGCTAGATGGGGCTCTTAAGAATAGCGGAGTCAGGGGATATGGGGAGAAGGCAGGAACGGGGTACTGATTCGGGATGATCAGCCATGATCACATTGAATGGCGGTGCTGGTTCGAAGGGCCGATTGGCCTCCTCCTGCACCTGTTGTCTGTTGTCTATTGTCCCCACATCACAATCCAATACCTGCATCCCATTCCCCGTCCACACCCTATTCCCATTCCCACATGCCATCCTATAGCTTCAGGTTCCTGGGAGTCAACATCTCCGATGACCTCTCTTGGACCCACAATACCTCAACTCTGATCAAGAAGGCTCACCAGCGTCTCTTCTTCCTGAGGAGACTGAAGAAGGTCCATCTGTCTCCTCAGATCCTGGTGAACTTCTACCGCTGCACCATCGAGAGCATCCTTACCAACTGCATCACAGTATGGTATGGCTACTGCTCTGTCTCCGACCGGAAGGCATTGCAGAGGGTGGTGAAAATTGCCAAACGCATCACCGGTTCCTCGAACCGATTTCCATTGAGTCTGTCCACAGCATTTGCTGTCTGCGGAACATAGCTCAGCATCGCCAAGGTAATTGCTCTCACCCCCAACCATGGACTGTTTTGTCATACCATCCGGGAGGCGCTACAGCATGGTTTCATCCGTTGCCGAACCAGCAGGTCGAGGCCAATTGTTTACGGCGGCTGGTCCCTCTATTCTCAACAACGTACCTCGGTGACTGCCAATCACCACCCGGACACTTATTATTATTCATTCAAATCGTTTGCTATGTTGCTCTTCCAGGGAGATGCTAAATGCATTTCGTTGTCTCTGTACTGTACACTGACAATGACAATTAAAATTGAATCTGACTCATAATCTGAATCTGAATCTGAATTCTTACAAAATTCTTAAGGGGTTGGACAGGCTAGATGCAGGAAGATTGCTCCCGATGTTAGGGAAGTCCAGGACAAGGGGTCACAGCTTAAGGATAAGGGGGAAATCCTTTAGAACCGAGATGAGGAGAACTTTTTTCTCACAGAGAGTGGTGAATCTCTGGAACTCTCTGCCACAGAGGGTAGTTGAGGCCAGTTCATTGGCTATATTTAAGAGGGAGTTAGATGTGGCCCTTCTGGCTAAGGGGATCAGGGGGTATGGAGAGAAGGCAGGTACGGGATACTGAGTTGGATGATCAGCCATGATCATATTGAATGGCGGTGCTGGTTCGAAGGGCCGATTGGCCTACTCCTGCACCTATTGTCTATTGTCTATTGTCCCCACATCACAATCCAATACCTGCATCCCATTCCCCGTCCACACCCTATTCCCATTCCCACATATTCCCACATTCCCCGTCCACAGCCTATTCCCATTCCCACATGCCATCCTGTATCAAAAATGTCAAAACATGCCATTTTATCTGGCGCTGTGGGGGCAGGGGCTTTGCCCGTGTAATATAATGCAGTATATTACACGGACAGGGTATATTACCCTTGCAGTATAATGTGGATAAATGTGAGGTTATCCATTTTGGTGGCAAAAACAGGAAAGCAGACTATTATCTAAATGGTGGCCGATTGGGAAAGGGGGAGATGCAGCGAGACCTGGGTGTCATGGTACACCAGTCATTGAAGGTAGGCATGCAGGTGCAGCAGGCAGTAAAGAAAGCGAATGGTATGTTAGCTTTCATTGCAAAAGGATTTGAGTATAGGAGCAGAGAGGTTCTACTGCAGTTGTACAGGGTCTTGGTGAGACCACACCTGGAGTATTGCGTACAGTTTTGGTCTCCAAATCTGAGGAAGGACATTATTGCCATAGAGGGAGTGCAGAGACGGTTCACCAGACTGATTCCTGGGATGTCAGGACTGTCTTATGAAGAAAGACTGGATAGACTTGGTTTATACTCTCTAGAATTTAGAAGATTGAGAGGGGATCTTATAGAAACTTACAAAATTCTTAAGGGGTTGGACAGGCTAGATGCAGGAAGATTGCTCCCGATGTTGGGGAAGTCCAGGACAAGGGGTCACAGCTTAAGGATAAAGGGGAAATCCTTTAAAACCGAGATGAGGAGAACTTTTTTCACGCAGAGAGTGGTGAATCTCTGGAATTCTCTGCCACAGAGGGTAGTTGAGGCCACAGTTCATTGGCTATATTTAAGAAGGAGTTAGATGTGGCCCTTGTGGCTAAGGGGATCAGGGGGTATGGAGAGAAGGCAGGTACGGGATACTGAGTTGGATGATCAGCCATGATCATATTGAATGGCGGTGCAGGCTCGAAGGGCCGAATGGCCTCTACTCCTGCACCTAATTTCTATGTTTCTATGTTTCTATATTCCCACATTCCCCGTCCACAGCCTATTCCCATTCCCACATATTCCCACATTCCCCGTCCACAACCTATTCCCATTACCACATGCCATCCTGTATCAAAAATGTCAAAACATGCCATTTTATCTGTCGCTGTGGGGCAGGGGCTCTGCCCGTGTAATGGGCGATAATCCCGACACCTCTGGAGCACTGGATCAGTGACCCCCACCCCACCACCCACCACCCCAGCGGGAACAGCATCCGCACCCAAGTCCCTACCCCCGGGACATAGAAACATAGAAACATAGAAATTAGGTGCAGGAGTAGGCCCTTCGGCCCTTCGAGCCTGCCCCGCCATTCAATATGATCATGGCTGATCATCCAACTCAGTATCCCGTACCTGCCTTCTCTCCATACCCCCTGATCCCCTTAGCCACAAGGCCCACATCTAACTCCCTCTTAAATATAGCCAATGAACTGTGGCCTCGACTACCCTCTGCGGCAGAGAGTTCCAGAGATTCACCACTCTCTGCGTGAAAAAAGTTCTTCTCATCTCGGTTTTAAAGGATTTCCCCCTTATCCTTAAGCTGTGACCCCTTGTCCTGGACTTCCCCAACATCGGGAACAATCTTCCTGATGACACTCTCTACCCCCCTCCAGTGGCGGGCCCGATCATTCAACAGCTCCGTGCCCGACCCTCATTCCTCCTCCTCCTGGGTCCCGACCCCCTTGGCCCCTCTCGCTGGTCTGGACCCTCTCCCTCTAGCCCGGACCCTCAGCTCCCCTCCCCAAGTCGGGACATTTAGCCCCGCACATGCTCCCGCTGGTCCGGGCTCTCACCGATGTGTCTAAATCCTCCCGCTGATTCTGACCCTCGCCACGGGATCCTCATCATCCCCCCATAGCCCCGTAGCCCCATCCCGTCCCATCCCATCCCATCCCATCCCATCCCTTTGCAGCCCTGTCCCGTTCCAGCCCTGTCCCACCCGCCCAGCTCCGGTCGGACTTACCCCGGTGCTGACTGGTTTGGTGGGGGCGCCGGGTGGTCGCGCCGTGGTCTGCACCCTCCTCGCCGATGCCTGCATCCCCCTCGTAGCTGGTTGCATCCCCCTCGTAGCTGGTTGCCTGCCACTCGTAGCCGGTTGTATCCCCCTCCGTCGCCGCCGTCTACACTGAGAGTGAAACCGAAAGCTGCCCCGGGACGGGACGGGACGGGTACAGAGCACCGCCTCCACCCTGACCCACCACCCCCAGGTCAGACACCACCGCCCGCTGCATCCCCCCGTTCCCCGGGCAGGGTCTGGGGTCCCGGGCGTGAGGAGGAGAAGAGACCGGGACCCCAGTCAACAGCTCCGGGAAATTAACGTGGCTCCCTCGTCACTTGTTGCCGGGCAGATGTCGAGCAAACAGGTTACTAATGTTACTAACCGCAAAAAATCAAGTCAAGTCTCAAGTCAAGTCAAGTTCAGATTCAGATTCAGATTCAATTTTAATTGTCATTGTCAGTGTACAGTACAGAGACAACGAAATGCATTTAGCATCTCCCTTGAAGAGCGACATAGCAAACGATTTGAATACATAATAATAAGTGGGGGGGGGGGGGGGGGGGGGGGTGATTGGCAGTCACACGAGGTACGTTGTTGAGTGGAACTGACAGCCACACCGGAAAGAAGCTGTTCCTTGACCTGCTGGTTCGGCAACGGAGAGACCTGTAGCGCCTCCCGGATGGTAGGAGGGTAAACAGTTTGTTTATTTGTCACATACACATACGAGATGTGCAGTGAAATGAAAGTGGCAATGCTCGCGGACTTTTGTGCAAAAGACAAACAACAAAACAACCAAACAAATTTCTAAACACAATCATAACACACATATTCTTTTACATAATAAATAATGGATAATGGAAGGGAAAAAACGTTCAGTAGAGTTAGTCCCTGGTGAGATAGGCGTTTACAGTCCGAATTGCCTCTGGGAAGAAACTCCTTCTCAACCTCTCCGTTCTCACCGCATGGCAACGGAGGCGTTTGCCTGACCGTAGCAGCTGGAACAGTCCGTTGCAGGGGTGGAAGGGGTCTCCCATGATTTTGTTTGCTCTGGAGTTGCACCTCCTGTTGTATAGTTCCTGCAGGGGGGCGAGTGAAGTTCCCATAGTGCGTTCGGCCGAACGCACTACTCTCTGCAGAGCCTTCTTGTCCTTGGCAGAGCAATTCCCAAACCAGATGGTAATGTTCCCGGACAAGATGCTTTCCACCGCCGCTGCGTAGAAGCACTGGAGGATCCTCGGAGACACTCTGAATTTCCTCAATTGCCTGAGGTGGTAAAGGCGCTGCCTTGCCTTGCTCACGAGTGCTGAGGCGTGTGATGCCCATGTCATATCCTCGGAGATGTGGACTCCCAGATATTTAAAACAGTTCACCCTATCCACAGGATCCCCATTTATCCTCAATGGAGTGTACGTCCTCGGATGATGTGCCCTCCTAAAGCCCACGGTCAGCTCCTTCGTTTTTTTGATGTTCAAGAGGAGGCTGTTATCCTGGCACCAGAGTGCTAGATCAGCCACCTCCTCCCGGTAGGCCCTCTCATCATTGTCTGAGATCAGGCCCACCACCACCATGCAACACCTGTCCCTTCACCTCCCCCCTCGACTCCATTCAAGGACCCAAGCAGTCGTTCCAGGTGCGACAAAGGTTCACCTGTATCTCCTCCAACCTCATCTACTGCATCCTCTGCTCTAGGTGTCAGCTGATTTACATCGGGGAGACTAAGCGTAGGTTGGGCGATCGTTTCGCCGAACACCTCCGCTCGGTCCGCAATAACCAACCTGACCTCCCGGTGGCTCAGCACTTCAACTCCCCCTCCCACTCCGTTTCCGACCTCTCTGTCCTGCGTCTCCTCCATTGCCAGAGTGAGCAACAGCGGAAATCGGAGGAACAGCATCTCATATTCCACCTGGGGACCTTGCGTCCGGATGGCATGAACATTGAATTCTCCCAATTTTGCTAGCCCTTATTGTCTCCTCCCCTTCCTTAACCCTCTAGCTGTCTCCTCCCACCCTCCCATCCGCCCACCCTCGGGCTCCTCGTCCTCCCCTTTTCCTTCCTTCTCCCCCCCCAACCCCCATCAGTCTGAAGAAGGGTTTCGGCCCGAAACGTCGCCTATTTCCTTCGCTCCATAGATGCTGCTGCACCCGCTAAGTTTCTCCAGCAATTTTGTGTACCTTCGATTTTCCAACATCTGCTGTTCCTTCTTGAATACTAATATGCAGGTTCAAGTCAAGTCAAGTTTATTCGTCACATACACATATACGATGTGCAATGAAATGAAAAGTGGCAATGCTCGCGGATTGTGCAAAAAAACAAACAAACAAACTACAAACAGAATGGAACATAATCACATATTCACATATTACATTTGAGCATTGAGTATCGAAGCTGGGATGTAATGTTAAAATTGTACAAGGCATTGGTGAGTCCAAATCTGGAGTATGGTTTACAATTTTGGTCGCCCAATTATAGGAAGGATGTCAACAAAATAGAGAGAGTACAGAGGAGATTTACTAGAATGTTGCCTGGGTTTCAACAACTAAGTTACAGAGATAGGTTGAATAAGTTAGGTCTTTATTCTCTGGAGCGCAGAAGGTTAAGGGGGGACTTGATAGAGGTCTTTAAAATGATGAGAGCGATAGACAGAGTTGACGTGGACAAACTTTTCGCTTTGAGAATAGGGAAGATTCAAACAAGAGGACATGACTTCAGAATTAAGGGACAGAAGTTTAGGGGTAACATGAGGGGGAACTTCTTTACTCAGAGAGTGGTAGCGGTGTGGAATGAGCTTCCAGTGGAAGTGGTGGAGGCAGGTTCATTGGTATCATTAAAAAATAAATTGGATAGGCATATGGATGAGAAGGGAATGGAGGGTTATGGTATGAGTGCAGGCAGGTGGGACTAAGGGGAAAAAAAGTTGTTCGGCACGGACTTGTAGGGCCGAGATGGCCTGTTTCCGTGCTGTAATTGTTATATGGTTATATGGTTTATACACTGACTCCTTCATTTTGTTGATATTGAGCAATAGGTTTGTGACTCGACACCAAGTGGACTTTGGACTTTTTGCTGTAACTAACGCTTATAAAACTGTAATAGTATATTCTGCACTCTGGTATATTTCTCTTTGCACTAGCTGTTATACATGTGTATGCTTGACTGTGCTCATGTATAGTATAATTGGCTGGACAGCTTGCAAACAAAGTTCTCACCAAGACCCTGGACAACTGCAGTAGAACCTCCCTGCTCCTATACTCAAATCCTTTTGCTATGAAAGCTAACATACCATTCGCTTTCTTTACTGCCTGCTGCACCTGCATGCCTACCTTCAATGACTGGTGTACCATGACACCCAGGTCTCGCTGCATCTCCCCCTTTCCCAATCGGCCACCATTTAGATAATAGTCTGCTTTCCCGTTTTTGCCACCAAAATGGATAACCTCACATTTAATAGTTGCTGATTGTAGCCTACATTCCACCACACTGCCTCAAGTCAGTCACTAGCTAAGTCAAGTCAGTCACTAGTCTGAAGAAAAGTCTTGACCTGAAACATCACCTATTCCTTTTCTCCAGAGATGCTGTCTGACCCACTGAGTTACTCCAGCTTTTCGTGTCTATCTTCTGTTGAAACCAGCACTTGCACTTTCTTCCTATGCTAGCCTTTATAAATCAGAGCATTGAGTATAGAAGCTGGGATGTAATGTTAAAATTGTACAAGGCATTGGTGAGACCAAATCTGGAGTATGGTGTACAATTTTGGTCGCCCAATTATAGGAAGGATGTCAACAAAATAGAGAGAGTACAGAGGAGATTTACTAGAATGTTGCCTGGGTTTCAACAACTAAGTTACAGAGATAGGTTGAATAAGTTAGGTCTTTATTCTCTGGAGCGCAGAAGGTTAAGGGGGGACTTGATAGAGGTCTTTAAAATGATGAGAGGGATAGACAGAGTTGACGTGGAAAAGCTTTTCCCACTGAGAGTAGGGAAGATTCAAACAAGAGGACATGACTTCAGAATGAAGGGACAGAAGTTTAGGGGTAACATGAGGGGGAACTTCTTTACTCAGAGAGTGGTAGCGGTGTGGAATGAGCTTCCAGTGGAAGTGGTGGAGGCAGGTTCATTGGTATCATTTTAAAATAAATTGGATAGGCATATGGATGAGAAGGGAATGGAGGGTTATGGTATGAGTGCAGGCAGGTGGGACTAAGGGGAAAAAAAGTTGTTCGGCACGGACTTGTAGGGCCGAGATGGCCTGTTTCCGTGCTGTAATTGTTATATGGTTATATGATTTATACACTGACTCCTTCATCTTGTTGATATTGAGCAATAGGTTTGTGTCTCGACACCAAGTGGACTTTGGACTTTTTGCTGTAACTAACGCTATAAAACTGTAATAATATATTCTGCACTCTGGTATATTTCTCTTTGCACTAGCTGTTATACATGTGTATGCTTGACTGTGCTCATGTATAGTATAATTTGGCTGGACAGCTTGCAAACAAAGCCTTTCACTGTAGATGGGAAAATGATAAATCAATACTGATGATTTACAGGAGATATGCACACAGTTTTTTTTACACAGAGAGGTAGGAATATGGATCATATGCAGGCTGAGGAAATTAGTTTAACATGGCATCATAGTTTCCTGCTTAAAACTTTATAGATTTTGGAATGATATTTTTGAAATATTTACAAAATTATTCAAGACAAGAATGGAACCTAATACTGAAATGGTTATATTTGGCGTAATGGAAGATGGGAATAAATAGAACACATCTCAAAATCTATTCCTTAACTATGGTTTAATAATAGCAAAAAAATTCATGCTTATATTTTGGAAGGGTACATCAATACCAACGCTTAAAATGTGGATTGCAAGTATGTTGGACACCGCTCATCTTGAGGAAATGCGATTCCTCCTAATGGATAAATCAGACCAATTCATAACGAGTTGGTCTCCATTCGTCGTTTTTTTGGAATCATATGGTGCAACACAATTGGAAAAAATAACTGTTTCAGGACTGGACGAGGGTTGGTCAAGACTATAAATAATAACCATATAACCATATAACCATTACAGCACGGAAACAGGCCATCTCGGCCCTACAAGTCCGTGCCGAACAAATTTTTTCCCTTAGTCCCACCTGCCTGCACTCATACCATAACCCTCCATTCCCTTCTCATCCATATGCCTATCCAATTTATTTTTAAATGATACCAATGAACCTGCCTCCACCACTTCCACTGGAAGCTCATTCCACACCGCTACCACTCTCTGAGTAAAGAAGTTCCCCCTCATATTACCCCTAAACTTCTGTCCCTTAATTCTGAAGTCATGTCCTCTTGTTTGAATCTTCCCCATTCTCAAAGGGAAAAGCTTTTCCACGTCAACTCTGTCTATCCCTCTCATCATTTTAAAGACCTCTATCAAGTCCCCCCTTAACCTTCTGCGCTCCAGAGAATAAAGACCTAACTTATTCAACCTTTCTCTGTAACTTAGTTGTTGAAACCCAGGCAACATTCTAGTAAATCTCCTCCGTACTCTCTCTATTTTGTTGACATCCTTCCTACAATTGTGTTGCACCGTATGATTCCAAAAAAACAACGAATGGAGACCAACTCGTTATGAATTGGTCCGATTTATCCATTAGGAGGAATCGTATTTCCTCAAGATGAGCGGTGTCCAACATATTTGCAATCCACATTTTAAGCGTTGGTATTGATGTACCCTTCCAAAATTTAAGTATTATATCACCAAAATTGTACACCATATTCCAGATTTGGTCTCACCAATGCCTTGTACAATTTTAACATTACATCCCAGCTTCTATACTCATCCCAGCTTCTATAATGATCTCCCTTTTCTTTTTTATTTTCTTTTCTTTTCACTATTTTCTCTCTCAACTTTCTTCATTTACTCGTTTTCTTTCTTCACACACTATATATTTCACATCTTTCTATCCTTTACTATCTAACTTATTTTTCTTATTCTAATCTTTTTTCAATGTAACAAAAAAAAAAGAAGTTGTACATAAAATGTATTATGAAAATATATATTAGGCACTTTGGTGCCATATGACTGTACTTACTTCTAATAAAATAAAATATATTAAAAAAAAATGTTTGGCATGCACACTTTGGGCCAGAGGCCTGTTCCTGTGCTAAATTGTTATCTGTCTTTAATATAATCCCTCATTCCTTCACTGGTCATGTGTCTATCTAAAAAACAAATGTTTGAATGCCATTATTTTATCTGCCTCCACCGCCACCCCTGGCAGCATGTTCCAAGCACCCACCACTCTCTGTGTAAAGTACCTTATAGAAACATAGATAGGGCATGGGTCAGCCCAAGCAGCCTTGTAACAGAGCCTTCTGCAGTTGTACAGAGCCCTAGTGAGACCACACCTGGAGTATTGTGTACAGTTTTGCTCCCCTAATTTGAGGAAGGACATTCTTGCTATTGAGGAAGTGCAGCGTAGGTTAATTCCCGGGATGGCGGGACTGTCATATGCTGAGAGAATGGAGCAGCTGGGCTTGTACACTCTGGAGTTTAGAAGGATGAGAGGGATTCTCATTGAAACATATAAGATTGTTAAGGGCTTGGACATGCTAGAGGCAGGAAACATGTTCCCGATGTTGGCGGAGTCCAGAACCAAGGGCCACAGTTTAAGAATAAGGAGAAAGCCATTTAGAACGGAGACGAGGAAACACTTTTTGTCACAGAGAGTGGTGAGTCTGTGGAATTCTCTGCCTCAGAGGGCGGTGGAGGCAGGTTCTCTGGATGCTTTCAAGAGAGAGCTAGATACGGCTCTTAAAAATAACGGGGTCAGTGGATAAGGGGAGAAGGCAGGAACGGGGTACTGATTGGGGATGATCAGCCTTGGTCACATTGAATGGCGGTGCTGGCTCAAAGGGTCGAATGGCCTACTCCTGCACCTATTGTCTATTGTCTATTGTCTATTGACTGAATTTTGGGCTATTTCCAGGAACACTATTGATGACAGATGTCAAGAGCTGCTAAACGCTCATTAATTTGGTGAAAGATACTCTTTAGACGGGGCAAAACCTGTTCTCCCAGCAGAGTGAGGTGTCTGTCAGGGAACGTTGCCAACTGCAGACTGCAGGAGTACGTGCTGAGAGATGCACTCACGCTTGTTGCTGTGGGGGAATACAACAGTCTAGGCTGCTAAACATTGGGGGGTAGGGTCAAGAGGGGAAGGAATTACATTCATGGGTGACAGTGGTATTGTGCCGAAAGGTGCAAAAAGCTTTTCATACCTTCCATTCTTCTGTCCTCGTTCCTTTTCATATCTCTAGTTTCCCTCTCCCCTGACTCTGTATAGAAGAGGTCTCGACCTGAAACATCATCTATTCCTTCTCGCCAGAGAGTCTGCCTGACAATAAACAATAGACAATAGACAATAGGTGCAGGAGTAGAGGCCATTTAGCCTTTCCAGCCAGCACCGCCATTCAATGTGATCATGGCTGATCATCCCCAATCAGTACCCCGTTCCTGCCTTCTCCCCATATCCCCTGACTCCGCTATTTTTAAGAGCCCCATCTAGCCCTCTCTTGAAAGCATCCAGAGAACCTGCCTCCATCGCCCTCTGAGGCAGAGAATTCCACACCATATAACAATATAACAATTACAGCACAGAAACAGGCCATCTCGGCCCTACAAGTCCGTGCCGAACAACTTTTTTTCCCCTTAGTCCCACCTGCCTGCACTCATACCATAACCCTCCATTCCCTTCTCATCCATATGCCTATCCAATTTATTTTTAAATGATACCAATGAACCTGCCTCCACCACTTCCACTGGAAGCTCATTCCACATCGCTACCACTCTCTGAGTAAAGACGTTCCCCCTCATGTTACCCCTCAACTACAGCCCCTTAATTCTCAAGTCATGTCCCCTTGTTTGAATCTTCCCTACTCTCAGTGGGAAAAGCTTTTCCACGTCAACTCTGTCTATCCCTCTCATCATTTTAAAAACCTCTATCAAGTCCCCCCTTAACCTACTGCGCTCCAGAGAATAAAGCCCTAACTTGTTCAACCTTTCCACCTGACTCCGCTATTTTTAAGAGCCCCATCTAGCTCTCTCTTGAAAGCACCCAGAGAACCTGCCTCCACCGCCCCCTGAGGCAGAGAATTCCACACTCACCACTCTCTGTGAGAAAAAGTGTTTCCTCGTCTCCGTTCCAAATGGTTTACTCCTTATTCTTAAACTGTGTGGCCCCTGGTTCTGGACTCCCCCAACATTGAAAACATGTTTCCTGCCTCTAGCGTGTCCAAGCCCTTAACAATCTTATATGTTTCAATGAGATCCCCTCACATCCTTCAAAAGTAAGGGTAGAGGGGTAGAGTTGAAGGTTGAGGGTGAGGGAGGTGAGGGGAAGCGGTGAGTGGGTGGGATAAATGAGGGGACGAGGTGTGGGGGAGGAGGTTCAGAGAGTCCAATCCCTCATCTCACAGTGAAACTTTCAAAGACTAGAGTCAACAAAATAGAGAGAGTACAGAGGAGATTTACTAGAATGTTGCCTGGGTTTCAACAACTAAGTTACAGAGATAGGTTGAATAAGTTAGGTCTTTATTCTCTGGAGCGCAGAAGGTTAAGGGGGGACTTGATAGAGGTCTTTAAAATGATGAGAGGGATAGACAGAGTTGACGTGGAAAAGCTTTTCCCACTGAGAGTAGGGAAGATTCAAACAAGGGGACATGGCTTGAGAATTAAGGGACTGAAGTTTAGGGGTAACATGAGGGGGAACTTCTTTACTCAGAGAGTGGTGGCTGTGTGGAATGAGCTTCCAGTGGAAGTGGTGGAGGCAGGTTCGTTTTTATCATTTAAAAATAAATTGGATAGTTATATGGACGGGAAGGGAATGGAGGGTTATGGTCTGAGCGCAGGTATATGGGACTAGGGGAGATTATGTGTTCGGCACGGACTAGAAGGGTCGAGATGGCCTGTTTCTGTGCTGTAATTGTTATATGGTTTATATGGTTATATGGTATATGTATGATTTTATGTATGTACTTAATCTATGAACCAATATTGCATAACGTTAGTACCACCAATGTAAAGCACTTTGGCCAATGAAAGTTGTATTTAAATGTGCTATAGAAATAAAAGTGACTTAACTTGACTTCATACTTATCCTGGATAAGTTCCAGTTGCCACTCCTTGGTGCACTTTCTGTTTGAAGGGCTCAAAGTGTATTTTATTCTCACGTGTATCAATCAAGGGACAGTGATACTCGATTTATCATACAGCCATACTAAAAAAAAGCAACAACACACACCTTCATAAAAGTTAACATAAACATCCACCACAGCAGATTCCCCACATTCCCCACTGTGATGGAAGGCAATGAAATCTAATCTTCTTTCCTCCTTATTCTCCCGCGGACGGGGCAGTCGAACTTTCTGCAGTCGGGGTGATCGAAGCTTCCGCAGCCAGTAATCGAAGCTCCCGTGTTGGGGCGGTGGAAGTTCCTGCAGCTTGGAGCTCCTGAAGTTGGTCCCTAACCAGGGACATTGAGCTCATCGATGTTAAAGTCCGCATGCTCCAGCAGTTGGAGCTCCTGAAGTCGACCCCCCAGCAAAGGCTGCCAGCCCCTCGATGTTAGGCTGCAGCGCAGTCGGAGTTACGATATGGAAACAAAATATCATCTCCGTCCATGTAGGAGGTTTTTAAAAAGTTTCCACTGACCCCCCCAGCCCATCCCCCACATAAAACAAGCTAAAGAACACTAAAACATTCATTTATCACACTAACAAAACTACCAAGAATGAAACCTACAAAGAACTACAAAGACATGGTCTCCTTTTATTGATTACTTAAAGGGTCAGAATAGTTCAGCACAGGAACCTGACTAGCACTCGGGCTAAAGAATGGATGAAATGCTATACTCTGAAATGTACGAACATATCTCGAACGATGTTTTTTATTTTAATAAATTTTTCCATTCTTCTTTAACTATCTTTTTCCTTTTTTTTTTGTTTTTTTTTTTTTTTTGTTTTTGTTTTTCTTTTCTTTCTTTTCTTCCTTTACTTCATCTATCTCTTTAGTTCTATCTAGTTAAAAAAGAAAAAAAGGAAGAAAAAGGCAAAAAGTATTGGAGACAATGTAATAATAACTGACGATACTATCAATTTAAAAATGTAAGACAGTAATGATGTAATAGGTTATGTACCTATCTCAAATAAAAAATATTTTCAAAAAAAAAAAAAAGAACTACAAAGACATAAAAAGCTGGAGTAACTCAGCGAGGTTGCATCTCTGCCTGGGCGAGTATAAGGAATAGGTGATGTTTCGGATCGGGTCTGAAGAAGGGTCTCGACCAGAAACATCGCCTATTCCTTTTCTCCAGAGATGCTGCCTGTCCCGCTGAGTTGTTCCAGCATTTTGTGTCTATCTTCATGCTACAGGTAATCCCACACGTGGGCGAGAATAAACAACGTGTTTGTGGTAATCTGCCTGTTAACCGATGAGGCAGAATATTCCCGGCTGCCGAGTGGCTATTCCCCATTTGCTAACTGTGCACTATATCAGGTTTATAACAATAAATATGCTGAGAATTGGCGACGGTTTAAATCTTTTTAAACACACGAAGCAGTCAGTGTTGAGCAATGGGCAGTGGGGTGTGTGAGCAGTAGACACTAGACAATAGGTGCAGGAGTAGGCCATTCGGCCCTTCGAGCCAGCACCGCCATTCAATGTGATCATCGCTGATCATCCCCAATCAGTACCCCTTTCCTGCCTTCTCCCCATATCCCCTGACTCCGAGCCCTATCTAGATCTCTATTGAAAGCATCCAGAGAACCTGCCTCCACCACCCTCTGAGGCGGAGAATTCCACAGACTCACCACACTGTGAGAAAAAGTGTTTCCTCGTCTCTGTTCTAAATGGCTTACTCCTTATACTTAACCCGTGGCCCCTGGTTCTGGAGAGGGAACACGCAGTGTCGCGGGGACACTGGAGGCCTTCCGTGAATGCTGGTCACTACGGGAGATCTAGTGTATTGTAGATACAGATGATTAACCATATAACAATTACAGCACGGAAACAGGCCATCTCGACCCTTCTAGTCCGTGCCGAACACATATTCTCCCCTAGTCCCATATACCTGCGCTCAGACCATAACCCTCCATTCCCTTCCCATCCATATGCCTATCCAATTTATTTTTAAATGATACCAATGAACCTGCCTCCACCACTTCCACTGGAAGCTCATTCCACACCGCTACCACTCTCTGAGTAAAGAAGTTCCCCCTCATGTTACCCCTAAACTTCTGTCCCTTAATTCTGAAGTCATGTCCTCTTGTTTGAATCCTCCCTATTCTCAAAGGGAAAAGCTTGTCCACATCAACTCTGTCTATCCCTCTCATCATTTTAAAGACCTCTATCAAGTCCCCCCTCAACCTTCTCCGCTCCAGAGAATAAAGACCTAACTTATTCAACCTATCTCTGTAACTTAGTTGTTGAAACCCAGGCAACATTCTAGTAAATCTCCTCTGTACTCTCTCTATTTTGTTGACATCCTTCCTATAATTAGGCGACCAAAATTGTACACCATACTCCAGAATTGGTCTCACCAATGCCTTGTACAATTTTAACATTACATCCCAACTGTTTGCCTGATGTAATGTGACTATTGAATGTTGTTGTACCTTCTGGTGCAGTGTAATATGCAGTTGCTGAATAGAGTCCTTTTTAAGACGGAATAAAAGCTGTCTACTACAAACTTTACGATAAGATAAACTATTTCTTGATTACAGTCTAATAACTGCGAAAATGTAATGCTAGAATTTTCGGAAAAAACCAAAACCCCACAATTAAAATGTGATTAGGGTTGAAACCTGAGTTTGGGTCTGGATGAACAGTTACACTCAATATTTCCCACTATCTTGTCATTGGTAGTTTCCTTCTGAGTCTCCCGTTTCTTCTTTTTCTCTCTCTATTGCTTTCACTCATTTTTTTCTCCCTTTATCTTTATTCTTTAAAAAAAAACTGAAGCTGTGTAAAAAATCTGTAATTACATTGTAGCTTACTATTATTTGTATACATGGTTCTAATAAAAATATTTATTTTAGAAAAAGCTGGCCCAGACTGCACACTGTCCCAGTGCCAGACTGTCCCACACTGTCCCAGTGCCACACAGTGCCACACACTGTCCCACACACTGTCCCACACACTGTCCCAGTGCCACACACTGTCCCACACACTGTCCCAGTGCCCCACACTGTCCCACACACTGTCCCAGTGCCCCACACTGTCCCAGTGCCACACACTGTCCCACACACTGTCCCACACACTGTCCCAGTGCCACACACTGTCCCACACACTGTCCCAGTGCCCCACACTGTCCCACACACTGTCCCAGTGCCTCACACACTGTCCCACACACTGTCCCAGTGCCACACACACCGTCCCAGTGCCCACACACTGTCCCAGTGCCACACTGTCCCACACCCCAGTGCCACACACACAGTCCCAGTGCCACACACACTGTCCCAGTGCCTCACACTGTCCCACACACTGTCCCAGTGCCACACACTGTCCCACACACTGTCCCACACACTGTCCCACACACTGTCCCCCACACACTGTCCCAGTGACACACACTGTCCCAGTGCCACACACTGTCCCAGTGCCACACACTGTCCCAGTGCCACACACGGTCCCAGTGCCACACACACACTGTCCCAGTGCCACACACACTGTCCCAGTGCCACACACACGGTCCCAGTGCCACACACTGTCCCAGTGCCACACACGGTCCCAGTGCCACACACTGTCCCACACACTGTCCCACACACTGTCCCACACACTGTCCCACACACTGTCCCAGTGTCACACACTGTCCCACACACTGTCCCAGTGCCACACACTGTCCCAGTGCCACACACGGTCCCAGTGCCACACACGGTCCCAGTGCACACACACGGTCCCAGTGTCACACACTGTCCCACACACACTGTCCCAGTGCCACACACTGTCCCAGTGCACACACACACTGTCCCAGTGCCCCACACACACACTCCCAGTCCCACACACACACCCTGCCCCAGTGCCACTCACACAGTCCCAGACCCCCACACACTGTCCCAGTGCCACACACACAGTCCCAGTGCCACACACACTGTCCCAGTGCCTACACACACAGTCCCACAAACACAGTCCCAGTGCCACACACACAGTCCCAGTGCCCCACACACACTGTCCCAGTGCCCACACACTGTCCCAGTGCCCACACACAGTCCCAGTGCCCACACACTGTCCCAGTGCCCACACACACACAGTCCCAGTGCCCACACACTGTCCCAGTGCCACACACACTGTCCCAGTGCCCACACACACACAGTCCCAGTGCCCACACACACACAGTCCCAGTGCCCACACACACACAGTCCCAGTGCCCACACACACACTGTCCCAGTGCCCAGCACCCACACACTGTCCCAGTGCCACACACACACAGTCCCAGTGCCACACACACAGTCCCAGTGCACACACACTGTCCCAGTGCCACACACATTCCCAGTGCCACACACATTCCCACACACTGTCCCAGTGCCACACACACACACTGTCCCAGTGCCACACACTGTCCCACACACTGACCCACACACTGTCCCACCCACTGTCCCACACACTGTCCCAGTGCCACACACACGGTCCCAGTGCCACACACACTGTCCCACACACTGTCCCACACCGTCTCCCACACACTGCCCCTGTGCCACACCCTGTCCCAGTGCCACACACACTGTCCCAGTGCCACACACACTGTCCCAGTGCCACACACACTGTCCCAGTGCCACACACACTGTCCCAGTGCCACACACTGTCCCAGTGCCACACACACTGTCCCACACACTGTCCCACACACTGTTCCACACACACTGTCCCACACACTGTGTCAGTGCCACACACTGTCCCAGTGCCACACACACACAGTCCCAGTGCCACACACTGTCCCAGTGCCACACACTGTCCCACACACTGTCCCACACACTGTCCCACACACTGTCCACACACACTGTCCCAGTGCCACACACTGTCCCAGTGCCACACACGGTCCCACACACTGTCCCAGTGCCACACACACTGTCCCACACACTGTCCCACACACGGTCCCACACACTGTCCCAGTGCCACACACACACTGTCCCAGTGCCACACACACTGCCAGTGCCACACACACACAGGTCCACACACACTGTCCCAGTGCCACACACACACACTGTCCCACAGCACACACACAGTCCCAGTGCCACACACACACTGTCCCAGTGCCACACACACACTGTCCCAGTGCCACACACACATTGTCCCAGTGCCACACACACTGTCCCAGTGCCACACACACTGTCCCAGTGCCACACACACTGTCCCAGTCCCACACACACTGTCCCAGTGCCACACACACTGTCCCAGTGCCACACACACTGTCCCAGTGCCACACACACTGTCCCAGTGCAACACACACACTGTCCCAGTGCCCACACACACTGTCCCACACACTGTCCCACACACTGTCCCAGTGCACACACACACAGTCCCAGTGCCACACACTGTCCCAGTGCCACACACACTGTCCCACTGCAAGCACACACTGTCCCAGTGCCCACACACACTGTCCCACACACTGTCCCACACACTGTCCCAGTGCCCATACATTGTCCCAGTGCCACACACTGTCCCACACACTGTCCCACACACTGTCCCAGTCCCACACACTGTCCCACACACTGTCCCACACACTGTCCCAGTGCCACACACACACAGTCCCAGTGCCACACACTGTCCCAGTGCCACACACTGTCCAACACTGTCCCCACACACCCACACACTGTCCCACACACTGTCCCACACACTGTCCCACACACACACACACTGTCCCCCAGTGCCACACACTGTCCCAGTGCCACACACGGTCCCACACACTGTCCCAGTGCCACACACACACTGTCCCACACACTGTCCCACACACGGTCCCACACACTCTCCCAGTGCCCCACACACTGTCCCAGTGCCACACACACTGCCCACACACACGGTCCCACACACACACTGTCCCAGTGCACACACACTGTCCCAGTGCCACACACACTGTCCCAGTGCCTATACACACAGTCCCAGTGCCACACACACTGCCCCAGTGCCACACACACTGTCCCAGTGCCACACACACACTTGTCCCAGTGCCACACACACACACACACTGTGTCCCACACTGCCCACACACACTGTCCCAGTGCCACACACACTGTCCCAGTGCCACACACACTGTCCCCACACACACTGTCCCACACACACTGTCCCAGTGCCACACACTGTCCCAGTGCCACACACACTGTCCCACACTGCCACACACACTGTCCCAGTGCCACACACACTGTCCCAGTGCCACACACACTGTCCCAGTGCCACACACACACTGTCCAGTGCCACACACACTGTCCCAGTGTCCCACACACTGTCCCAGTGCCACACACACTGGCCCAGTGCCCACACACTGTCCCAGTGCCCACACACTGTCCCAGTGCCACACACACTGTCCCAGTGCCCACACACACTGTCCCAGTGCCCACACACACTGTCCCAGTGCCACACACTGTCCCAGTGCCACACACAGTCCCAGTGCCACACACACTGTCCCACACACTGTCCCACACACGGTCCCAGTGCCCACACACTGTCCCACACACAGTCCCAGTGCCACACACACTGTCCCACACACACTGTCCCACACACACACACATTGTCCCAGTGCCACACACACACACTGTCCCACACACACTGTCCCAGTGCAAACACACTGTCCCAGTGTCCCAGACACACTGTCCCAGTGCCGCTGTCCCGCTCCCCGTTCCTCACTCAGCCCCGCTCTGCGCAGAGTCCCTGTGAGGCGCCGGGCTGCTGCTGCTGCTGCTGCTGCTGCTGACACCAAGTTACTTTCACTTGCGTTTCTACGAGGAGGACATGGCGTTGTTGGATGTGTGCGGGGACGGGGGCGACTGGACTCGGGGCTTTTTCCCTTTCGCTGCCGGGACCCAGAGCCTGGGCGTGTCTGGGGAGTGCGGGGCCGGGGCCGGGACTCTAGCGGTGCCGCTGGGGCTGGATGTGAGTATCTAGCGGAATGTGGCGGTGGCAGCGTTACCGGCTGCTGTCGGGACGGGTGCGGGCACAAGTCGGCGCCTCCCCGGGCAGAGGAAATCATAAACTGCGCTGCCTGTGTGTCCAAGAGCCACCGTGGACTTGTGTGGGAGAGACAGAGGGAGCAGGGTATTGGAGCAGGAGGAATTAAAACAGCACAGGCCATTCGGCCCATTCACTATCTGCCGTTCATCAAAATCCTGGCTGAAGTCCCACCGACTCTCTCCGCCTTCACTGCTACTAGGCTCCACCACAACTTACCAGATGGGGAGGGATTTCCAAACTTTCCCATCCTCGTCACTCCACCACCACCTCCTCTCCCGCGCTCCCCCTCCTCTCTCCCCTTCTCCCCCTCCTCTCTCCCCTCTCTAAATGGTGGCCCATTGGGAAAGGGGGACCCCAGCTATTTACAATATATATTAATGATCTGGATGAGGGAATTGAAGGCAACATCTCCAAGTTTGCGGATGACACTAAGCTGGGGGGCAGTGCTAGCTGTGAGGAGGATGCTAGGAGACTGCAAGGTGACTTGGATAGGCTGGGTGAGTGGGCAAATGTTTGGCAGATGCAGTATAATGTGGATAAATGTGAGGTTATCCATTTTGGTGGCAAAAAACGGGAAAGCAGACTATTATCTAAATGGTGGCCGATTGGGAAAGGGGGAGATGCAGCGAGACCTGGGTGTCATGGTACACCAGTCAATGAAGGTAGGCATGCAGGTGCAGCAGGCAGTGAAGAAAGCGAATGGTATGTTAGCTTTCATTGCAAAAGGATTTGAGTAAAGGAGCTGGGAGGTTCTACTGCAGTTGTACAGGGTCTTGGTGAGACCACACCTGGAGTATTGCGTACAGTTTTAGTCTCCAAATCTGAGGAAGGACATTATTGCCATAGAGGGAGTGCAGAGACGGTTCACCAGACTGATTCCTGGGATGTCAGGACTGTCTTATGAAGAAAGACTGGATAGACTTGGTTTATACTCTCTAGAATTTAGGAGATTGAGAGGGGATCTTATAGAAACTTACAAAATTCTTAAGGGGTTGGGGGAGAGTATGGGGAATAGAAACATAGAAAAATAGAAATTAGGTGCAGGAGTAGGCCATTCGGCCCTTCGAGCCTGCACCGCCATTCAATATGATCATGGCTGATCATCCAACTCAGTATCCCGTACCTGCCTTCTCTCCATACCCCCTGATCCCCTTAGCCACAAGGGCCACATCTAACTCCCTCTTAAATATAGCCAATGAACTGGCCTCAACTACCCTCTGTGGCAGAGAGTTCCAGAGATTCACCACTCTCTGTGTGAAAAAAAGTTCTTCCCATCTCGGTTTTAAAGGATTTCCCCCTTATCCTTAAGCTGTGACCCCTTGCCCTGGACTTCCCCAACATCGGGAACAATCTTCCTGCATCTAGCCTGTCCAACCCCTTAAGAATTTTGTAAGTCCAGTGGAAGTGGTGGAGGCAGGTTCATTGGTATCATTTAAAAATAAATTGGATAGGCATATGGATGAGAAGGGAATGGAGGGTTATGGTATGAGTGCAGGCAGGTGGGACTAAGGGGAAAAAAAGGTTGTTCGGCACGGACTTGTAGGGCCGAGATGGCCTGTTTCCGTGCTGTAATTGTTATATGGCTAGTGTGAGTACGGTAGTGTTACTATGCGGGGATCGCTGGTCGGCGTGGACTGGTTGGGACGAAGGTCCGGTTTCTGTGCTGTATCTCTAAACTAAACTAAACTAAACTACTGTACAGGTGATTGGTGGTCAGCGT
Organism: Leucoraja erinaceus; assembly: GCF_028641065.1. Lineage (NCBI taxonomy): Eukaryota > Metazoa > Chordata > Chondrichthyes > Rajiformes > Rajidae > Leucoraja > Leucoraja erinaceus. The sequence goes on from NW_026576597.1 coordinate 123,303, forward strand.
GGATTCGGTGGGCTGAGGGGCCTGTTTCCACGCTGTATCTTTAAATTGAACAAGTCTTGTTCTCCACTTGTTCATCCTCTCTGTGTGGATGCTACTCTCTCTGCAGCCAGTGTCGTTCCTCGAGCCCTACATGGAAGGAGATGAGGAAGTACAGATCCAACTGCATCACGGAACAACTACACTGGCCTTCATGTTTCAGCACGGTGTGATGGTGGCGGTCGACTCCAGAGCCTCTGCAGGCTCCTATGTCAGTAAGTTGACCAGCATCTGCTATCAGGGGGGAGCAGTGATACAGTTGCTGCCTTCTAGCAACAGAGACCCAGTTTCCATCCTGACTACGGGTGCTGTCTGTACGGAGTTTGTACCTTCTCCCCGTTGGTAGTCTCCGAGATCTACAGTTTGCTCCCACACTCCAAAGACATACAGGCTTGTAGGTTAATAGGTTAATTGACTTGGTATAAATGTATATCAGTGTGCAGGGATCGCTGGTCAGTGCAGACACGATGGGCTGAAGGGCCTGTTTCCGCATAGTATCTCTAAAACTAAAACGAAAAAAAACAAGTATTCATAGCAAAAGGATTTGAGTATAGGAGCATTCATAGCAAAAGGATTTGAGTATAGGAGCATTCATAGCAAAAGGATTTGAGTATAGGAGCATTCATAGCAAAAGGATTTGAGTATAGGAGCATTCATAGCAAAAGGATTTGAGTATAGGAGCACATTTTTGGAGTGTGGGAGGAAACCGGAGAACCTGGAGAAAACCCACACAGGTCACGGGGAGAACTTATAAACTCCATACAGACATGGGATAAATGTGAGGTTATCCATTTTGGTGGCAAAAACGGGAAAGCAGACTATTATCTAAATGGTGGCCGATTGGGAAAGGGGGAGATGCAGAGAGACCTGGGTATCATGGTACACCAGTCATTGAAAGTAGGCATGCAGGTGCAGCAGGCAGTGAAGAAAGCGAATGGTATGTTAGCTTTCATTGCAAAAGGATTTGAGTATAGGAGCAGGGAGGTTCTACTGCAGTTGTACAGGGTCTTGGTGAGACCACACCTGGAGTATTGCGTACAGTTTTGGTCTCCAAATCTGAGGAAGGACATTATTGCCATAGAGGGAGTGCAGAGACGGTTCACCAGACTGATTCCTGGGATGTCAGGGCTGTCTTATGAAGAAAGACTGGATAGACTTGGTTTATACTCTCTAGAATTTAGGAGATTGAGAGGGGATCTTATAGAAACTTACAAAATTCTTAAGGGGTTGGACGGGCTAGATGCAGGAAGATTGCTCCCGATGTTGGGGAAGTCCAGGACAAGGGGTCACAGCTTAAGGATAAGGGGGAAATCCTTTAAAACCGAGATGAGAAGAACTCCTGCACCTAATTTCTACGTTTCTATGAACTCAGCGGGTCAAACAGCATCTGTGCAAGAATAGACAGATGAGACTTTCCGCTTGGGGACCCTTCTGACATGAGCAAAGATCCAGGAGGATGAGCGGTGATCTTATAGAGGTGTATAAAATCATGAGAGGAATACATCAGGTAGATGCACAGAATCTCTTGCGCAGAGTAGGCAAATTGAGGACCAGAGGGCATAGGTTTAAGGTGAAGGGGAAAAGGTTTAATAGGAATCTGAGGGGTAACGTTTTCACACAAAGGGTGGTGGGTGTAATGAACAAGCTGCCAGAGGAGGTAGTTGAGGCAGGGACTGTCCCAACATTTAAGAAAGAGTTAGACAGGTACATGGATGGGACAAGGGTAGAGAGATATGGACCCAACATGGGCAACTTGCCAACACTGGCCAACATGTCCCAGCTACACTAGTCCCACCTGCCCACATTTGGTCCATATCCCTCCAATTATATAAATGGTGGCCGATTGGGAAAGGGGGAGATGCAGCGAGACCTGGGTGTCATGGTACACCAGTCATTGAAGGTAGGCATGCAGGTGCAGCAGGCAGTGAAGAAAGCGAATGGTATGTTAGCTTTCATGGCAAAAGGATTTGAGTATAGGAGCAGGGAGGTTCTACTGCAGTTGTACAGGGTCTTGGTGAGACCACACCTGGAGTATTGCGTACAGTTTTGGTCTCCAAATCTGAGGAAGGACATTATTGCCATAGAGGGAGTACAGAGAAGGTTCACCAGACTGATTCCTGGGACGTCAGGACTTTCATATGAAGAAAGACTGGATAGACTTGGTTTATACTCTCTAGAATTTAGGAGATTGAGAGGGGATCTTATAGAAACTTACAAAATTCTTAAGGGGTTGGACAGGCTAGATGCAGGAAGATTGCTCCCGATGTTGGGGAAGTCCAGGACAAGGGGTCACAGCTTAAGGATAAGGGGGAAATCCTTTAAAAACCGAGATGAGAAGAACTTTTTTCACACAGAGAGTGGTGAATCTCTGGAACTCTCTGCCACAGAGGGTAGTTGAGGCCAGTTCATTGGCTATATTTAAGAGGGAGTTAGATGTGGACCTTGTGGCTAAGGGGATCAGGGGGTATGTAGAGAAGGCAGGTACGGGATACTGAGTTGGATGATCAGCCATGATCATATTGAATGGCGGTGCAGGCTCGAAGGGCCGAATGGCCTACTCCTGCATCTAATTTCTATGTTTCTATGTTTCTAATCCTGGCCTATCTATGTACCTGTCCACTGTTTAGACATAGAAAATAGGTGCAGGAGGAGGCCATTCAGCCCTTCGAGCCAGCACCACCATGCAATATGATCATGGGTAATCATCCTAAATCAGTACCCCATTCCTGCTTTCTCCATATATTCCTCGATTCCATTAGCCCTCAGAGCTATATCTAGCTCTATCTTGAAAACATCCGGTGAATTGGTCTCCACTGCCTTGTGTGACAGAGAATTCCACAGGTTCACAACTCTCTGGGTGAAAATGCTTTTCCTCATCTCAGTCCTAAATGGCCTGCCCCTTATTCTTAAACCGTCAGCCTTGGTTCTGGATCCCCCCAACATCTGGAACATTATTCCTGAATCTAGTCTGTCCATTCCCTTAAGAATGTTATGTTTCTATAAGACAGCCTCTCATCCTTCTGAATGCCAGTGAATAAACCCAGTCGATCCATTCTTTCATGGAGTCTTTCAACATTTTTCTCAAATGTCCTGATTCCTGTTAAATAATTTTACTTCACCTTAAACCTAGGCCATCTAGTCTAGTCCTCGAATCAGTTCTCTGGGTAAGTCCTTCTGCAGTTGTACAGAGTCCTAGTGAGACCACACCTGGAGTATTGTGTGCAGTTTTGGTCCCCCTAATTTGAGGAAGGACATTCTTGCTATTGAGGGAGTGCAGCGTAGGTTTACAAGGTTAATTCCCGGGATGGCGGGACTGCCATATGCTGAGAGAATGGAGCAGCTGGGCTTGTACACTCTGGAGTTTAGAAGGATGAGAGGTGATCTCATTGAAACATTGTTAAGGGCTTGGACACGCTAGAGGCAGGAAACATGTTCCCGATGTTGGGGGAGTCCAGAACCAGGGGCCACACAGTTTAAGAATAAGGAGTAAGCCATTTAGAACGGAGACGAGGAAACACTTTTTCTCACAGAGAGTTGTGAGTCTGTGGAATTTTCTGCCTCAGAGGGCGGTGGAGGCAGGTTCTCTGGATGCTTTCAAGAGAGAGTTAGATAGGACTCTTGAAAATAGCAGAGTCAGGGGATATGGGCTGAAGGCAGGAACGGGGTGCCTGGGTTTCAACAACTAAGTTACAGAGATAGGTTGAATAAGTTAGGTCTTTATTCTCTGGAGCGCAGAAGGTTAAGGGGGGACTTGATATAGGTCTTTAAAATGATGAGAGGGATAGACAGAGTTGATGTGGACAAGCTTTTCCCTTTGAGAATAGGGAAGATTCAAACAAGAGGACATGACTTCAGAATTAAGGGATAGAAGTTTAGGGGTAATATGAGGGGGAACTTCTTTACTCAGAGAGTGGTAGCGGTGTGGAATGAGCTTCCAGTGGAAGTGTTGCAGGCAGGTTCATTGGTATCATTTAAAAATAAATTGGATAGGCATATGGATGAGAAGGGAATGGAGGGTTATGGTATGAGTGCAGGCAGGTGGGACTAAGGGGGAAAAAAGTTGTTCGGCACGGACTTGTAGGGCCGAGATGGCCTGTTTCCGTGCTGTAATTGTTATATGGTTATATGGTTAATGAATGAATGTACGTTTAGTGGCCGAGTATTCACATACAAGGAATTGAGATGAGGAAAAACCTTTTACACCCAGAGAGTTGTGAATCTGTGGAATTCTCTGCCTCAGAAGGCAGTGGAGGCCAATTCACTGGATGTTTTCAAGATAGAGCTAGATATAGCTCTGAGGGCTAATGGAATCGAGGAATCTGGGGTACTGATTGGCGATGATCAGCCATGATCACATTGAATGGCGGTGCTGGCTCGAAGGGCCGAATGGCCTCTACTCCTGCACCTATTATCTATTGTTTATTGTAAGAGACTCTGTGCATCTTGGTTGCATGATTGTGTTTGATCAGCACCTGCTCTTTCTTGCATCAACATAATTTCTTCAACTCTTTTCTTCAGGCACTAAGAATTTCAAGAAGGTGATTGAGATTAACCCGTTCCTGCTGGGCACGATGTCCGGCAGTGCTGCTGACTGTGTGTATTGGGAGAGGATGCTGGCCAAACACTGCAGGTGAGGTTTCTTAGAGTGCAAGTTCATTATTCTGATTCAATTGATTAAAAGATAGACAATAGACAATAGACAATAGGTGCAGGAATCGGCCATTCCCCCCTTTGAGCCAGCACCGCCATTCAATGTGATCATGGCTGATCATCCCCAATCAGTACCCGTTCCTGCCTTCCCCCCATATCCCCTGACTCCGCTGTTTTTAACAGCTCTCTCTTGAAAGTATCCAGAGAACCTGCCTCCACCGCCCTCTGAGGCAGAGAATTCCACAGACTCACCACTCTCTGTGAGAAAAAGTGATTCCTCGTCTCCGTTCTAAATGGCTTACTCCTTATTCTTAAACTGTGTGTGGCCCCTGGTTCTGGACTCCCCCAACATCAGGAACATGTTTCCTGCCTCTAGTGTATCCAAGCCCGTAACAATCTTATATGTTTCAATGAGATGCCCTCTCATCCTTTTAAACTCCAGAATGTACAAGCCCAGCCGCTCCATTCTCACAGCATATGACAAAATACAGTTGAACAGAGGGATCTGGGTATAACCGTGCATAGTTCCTTGAAGGTGGAATCTCATGTAGATAGGGTGGTAAAGAAAAGCTTTTGGTATGCTAGCCTTTATAAATCAGAGCATTGAGTATAGAAGCTGGGATGTAATGTTAAAATTGTACAAGGCATTGGTGAGACCAAATCTGGAGTATGGTGTACAATTTTGGTCGCCCAATTATAGGAAGGATGTCAACAAAATAGAGAGAGTACAGAGGAGATTTACTAGAATGTTGCCTGGGTTTCAACAACTAAGTTACAGAGATAGGTTGAATAAGTTAGGTCTTTATTCTCTGGAGCGCAGAAGGTTAAGGGGGACTTGATAGAGGTCTTTAAAATGATGAGAGGGATAGACAGAGTTGATGTGGACAAGCTTTTCCCTTTGAGAATAGGGAAGATTCAAACGAGAGGACATGACTTCAGAATTAAGGGACAGAAGTTTAGGGGTAACATGAGGGGGAACTTCTTTACTCAGAGAGTGGTAGCGGTGTGGAATGAGCTTCCAGTGGAAGTGGTGGAGGCAGGTTCATTGGTATCATTTAAAAATAAATTGGATAGGCATATGGATGAGAAGGGAATGGAGGGTTATGGTATGAGTGCAGGCAGGTGGGACTAAGGGGAAAAAAGTTGTTCGGCACGGACTTGTAGGGCCGAGATGGCCTGTTTCCGTGCTGTAATTGTTATATGGTTATATGGTTATGACAGTCCCGCCATCACGGGAATGAACCTTGTGAACCTACGCTGCACTCGCTCAATAGCAAGAATGTCCTTCCTCAAATTAGGTGCAACATTGCGTGCAGCCGAGCGGCTCATGAGTGCGGTGTCCGTGGAGAGGCGGCTGGTGATGTCCCCTGCGGACAGAACACACCGCTGATAATGAGGACCGTCGTGTGTGAGCTGTCCACACTGTGTTCACCACCTACAGTACATGATAGTTCACAGCAGTGTACAACAAAATCCATTCCAGTGCAGCATTTGAAGCAAATGGATACATCATGGAAACAGGCCCTTCAGCCCATCCAGTCCACACCGACCATTGATCACCCGTTCACATAGTTAGAAACATAGAAACATAGAAATTAGGTGCAGGAGTAGGCCATTCGGCCCATCGAGCCTGCACCGCCATTCAATATGATCATGGCTGATCATCCAACTCAGTATCCCATACCTGCCTTCTCCCCATACCCCCTAATCCCCTTAGCCACAAGGGCCACATCTAACTCCCTCTTAAATATAGCCAATGAACTGTGGCCTCAACTACCTTCTGTGGCAGAGAGTTCCAGAGATTCACCACTCTCTGTGTGAAAAAAGTTCTTCTCATCTCGGTTTGAAAGGATTCCCCCCTTATCCTTAAGCTGTGACCCCTTGTCCTGGACTTCCCCAACATTGGGAACAATCTTCCTGCATCTAGCCTGTCCAACCCCTTAAGAATTTTGTAAGTTTCTATAAGATCCCCTCTCAGTCTCCTAAATTCTAGAGAGTATAAACCAAGTCTATCCAGTCTTTCTTCATAAGACAGTCCTGACATCCCAGGAATCAGTCTGGTGAACCTTCTCTGCACTCCCTCTATGGCAATAATGTCCTTCCTCAGATTTGGAGACCAAAACTGTACGCAATACTCCAGGTGTAGTCTCACCAAGACCCTGTACAACTGCAGTAGAACCTCCCTGCTCCTATACTCAAATCCTTTTGCAATGAAAGCTAACATACCATTCGCTTTCTTTACTGCCTGCTGCACCTGCATGCCTACCTTCAATGACTGGTGTACCATGACACCCAGGTCTCGCTGCATCTCCCCCTTTTGCTAGTCGGCCACCATTTAGATAATATAATATATTAGATAATATAGATGCCGAATGTTTTATCTTTGTCCAATTGCTTCTAATAAAAAATAAATATATAAATGAAATGAAATGAAAGATCATATTAAGGTTTCAGTGTGGGCATTCGCTGTAATGTTGGTGTTTTGCAGGATATATAAATTACGGAACAAGAAACGTATCTCGGTGTGCGCTGCCTCCAAGCTCCTGGCCAACATGGTTTCTGAGTACAAAGGCATGGGGCTGTCGATGGGCACTATGATTTGTGGCTGGGACAGCAAGGTACGTACGGGATAGTAGTAAGGAAGGCAAACGCAATGCTAGCAATTATTGATTTAGGCCATTTGGAAAAATGGGCTGAAAGATGGCAGATGGAGTTTAATGCTGATAAATGTGAGGTGCTACACCTTGGCAGGTCAAATCAAAATAGGACGTACATGGTAAATGGTAGGGAATTGAAGAATACAGTTGAACAGAGGGATCTGGGTATAACCGTGCATAGTTCCTTGAAGGTGGAATCTCATATAGATAGGGTGGTAAAGAAAGCTTTTGGTATGCTGGCCTTTATAAATCAGAGCATTGAGTATAGAAGCTGGGATGTAATGTTAAAATTGTACAAGGCATTGGTGAGGCCAATTCTGGAGTATGGTGTACAATTTTGGTCGCCTAATTATAGGAAGGATGTCAACAAAATAGAGAGAGTACAGAGGAGATTTACTAGAATGTTGCCTGGGTTTCAACAACTAAGTTACAGAGAAAGGTTGAACAAGGTTTTCACACAGAGAGTGGTGAATCTCTGGAACTCTCTGCCACAGAGGGTAGTTGAGGCCAGTTCATTGGCTATATTTAAGAGGGAGTTAGATGTGGCCCTTGTGGCTAAGGGGATCAGGGGGTATGGAGAGAAGGCAGGTACGGGATATTGAGTTGGATGATCAGCCATGATCGTATTGAATGGCGAATGGTGCAGGCTCGAAGGGCCGAATGGCCTCTACTCCTGCACCTGTCTGTTTCTGCAGCTTCCTCTGGCAGCCCGTTCCAGATGCGGGCTGCCCCCTGTGTGCGGGGAGGTTGCATTGACAGCAGGCCCCCCCCGGACACTTATTATTATTTATTCAAAACGTTTGCTATGTCGCTCTTCCAGGGAGATGCTAAATGCATTTCGTTGTCTCTGTACTGTACACTGACAATGACAATTAAAATTGAATCTGAATCTGAATCTGAATCTCTGTTGGCAGCAGAGTGTGACTATAATCTGTCTGTCTGTCTATGTCTGCCAGGGCCCTGGACTGTACTATGTGGATGACAGTGGCCTGCGGCTGAGTGGCAGCATGTTCGCCACAGGATCCGGTCAGAGTTATGCCTACGGTGTGATGGACAGTGGCCACAGATACGACCTCTCCATACAAGAGGCCTATGACCTGGCACAGCGTGCCATCTACCATTCCACATACCGTGATGCCTACTCAGGGGGCACCGTCAACAGTAAGTGCACCTTTAATGTCTTGTCATCTTTGGTTTTAGTTTTAGGTCTATTTGGACAAAGGGGCATATAACCATATAACAATTACAGCACGGAAACAGGCCATCTCGGTCCTACAAGTCCGTGCCGAACAAATTATTTTCCCCTTAGTCCCACCTGCCTGCACTCATACCATAACCCTCCATTCCCTTCTCATCCATATGCCTATCCAATTTATTTTTAAATGATACCAATGAACCTGCCTCCACCACTTTCACTGGAAGCTCATTCCACACCGCTACCACTCTCTGAGTAAAGAAGTTCCCCCTCATATTACCCCTAAACTTCTGTCCCTTAATTCTGAAGTCATGTCCTCTTGTTTGAATCTTCCCTATTCTCAAAAGGAAAAGACTGTCCACATCAACTCTGTCTATCCCTCTCATCATTTTAAAGACCTCTATCAAGTCCCCCCTTAACCTTCTGCGCTCCAGAGAATAAAGACCTAACGTATTCAACCTTTCTCTGTAACTTAGTTGCTGAAACTCTACCCGCTCCGGCACAGTGCTGCCATTGGCTATATTTAAGAGGGAGTTAGATGTGGCCCTTCTGGCCAAGGGGATCAGGGGGTATGGAGAGAAGGCAGGTACGGGATACTGAGTTGGATGATCAGCCATGATCATATTGAATGGTGGTGCAGGCTCGAAGGGCCGAATGGCCTACTCCTGCACCTAATTTCTATGTTTCTATGTTCTAACCATATAAAAATTACAGCACGGAAACAGGCCATCTCGGCCCTACAAGTCCGTGCCGAACAACTTTTTTCCCTTAGTCCATATAACCATACGCCCAATAGCATAACAACTCTTTGCTGTAGCAGAACAAACCAGGCCGTTGAAATCCCCAGCCCTCTACACACTCTGATACATCCTGAGCCTGACGGAAAGGCTTGGGTCACATCAGTAAACCTCAGCAGGGTTGTGTAAGAGGAAGAGGCATGTCGACAAGTAGCTTGTACACGCAATTAGTAGCAGCAATTAGCAACTGTCTGAGGGCATTTGTTACTGGGGTAAACAGCATCTTCAACCACTATGCATCTTTAATGTCTTCTGAACATATAACCATATTATTCTTTGGAGCGCAGAAGGTTAAGGGGGGACTTGATAGAGGTTTTTAAAATGATGAGAGGGATAGACAGAGTTGACGTGGAAAAGCTTTTCCCACTGAGAGTAGGGAAGATTCAAACAAGGGGACATGGCTTGAGAATTAAGGGACTGAAGTTTAGGGGGAACATGAGGGGGGAACTTCTTTACTCAGAGAGTGGTGGCTGTGTGGAATGAGCTTCCAGTGAAGGTGGTGGAGGCAGGTTCGTTTTTATCATTTAAAAATAAATTGGATAGTTATATGGACGGGAAGGGAATGGAGGGTTATGGTCTGAGCGCAGGTATATGGGACTAGGGGAGATTATGTGTTCGGCACGGACTAGAAGGGTCGAGATGGCCTGTTTCCGTGCTGTAATTGTTATATGGTTATATGGTTATCAGCCATGATCATATTGAATGGCGGGTGCTGGCTCGAAGGGCTAAATGGCCTACTCCTGCACCTATTGTCTATGTTTCTATGTAAGCTCCTTACACAACTGGTGCCTGAAAGGCCCTGCCAGGGTGGTGGTGATGACAGATACAATGGTGGTGTTTGTGCTTTTTGGATAGGTACATGAATAGGCAGAGAATAGAGGAATGTGGAACTTGTTCAGGCAGCGAACACTAGTTTCAGTTGGCACCATGATCAATGCGGAAATTGTGGGCTGATGGGCTTGTTCCTGTTATTCTAGGTTCTAGTATCTGTGTGGGGAGGGGAGGAGAGAGAGAGAGAGAGAGAGGGGGAGAGAGGGGGAGAGAGAGAGAGAGACAGAGAGAGAGAGAGAGAGAGAGAGAGAGACCGAGAGAGAGAGAGAGACAGAGAGAGAGACAGAGAGAGAGAGAGAGACTGAGAGAGAGACAGAGAGAGAGACAGAGAGAGAGAGAGAGAGACAGAGAGAGACAGAGAGAGAAACAGAGAGAGAGACAGAGAGAGAGAGAGAGACAGAGAGAGAGACAGAGAGAGAGACAGAGAGAGACAGACAGAGAGAGACAGACAGAGAGAGACAGAGAGACAGAGAGAGAGAGACAGAGAGAGAGCCAGAGAGAGAGACAGGGAGAGACAGAGAGAGACAGAGAGAGACAGAGAGAGAGACAGAGAGATACAGAGAGAGAGAGACACGGAGAGAGACAGGGAGACAGGCAGAGAGAGAGACAGAGGGAGAGAGAGAGAGACAGAGAGAGACAGCTTGGGTTTTCCCCAAGATCTTCGGTTTCCTCCCACATTCCAAAGGTGTACAGGTTTGTAGGTTAATTGATTAGGTATAATTGTGAACAATTGTCCCCAGTTTGTGTAGGATGGTGTAAGTGTGCAGGCATCACTGGTCGGCACCGACTTGGTAGGCCAAAGGGGGTGATTAGCGCAAAGGAGGGAAAATAATCTACAATCCCTCCCTCACCCCCAACTCCACCACATTATGCGGGGAGGTGTGTCCTAGAGCAGTGGTTCTCAACCTTTTTTCAGTGATGTACCCACTGTGAAATATTTTTTCAGCCAAGTACCCCCTAACCAACGCAAAGCATTTTTGGTTGGAAAAAAAAAGACTTAAAACAGAGCATCAGTGTCTGATTTATTAAACTTTGGGACTGATAAACACATACAAAATTCAAACATTTGAAAAAAAAACTATTTCGAACATTTTAAATAATCCATACTAAGATAGGTGGGGTTGCGGGTAATGAAGTAGAGTTTCAAAGTCTACAGAGAGATTTATGCCAGTTGGAAGAGTGGGCTGAAAGATGGCAGATGGAGTTTAATGCTGATAAGTGTGAGGTGCTACATCTTGGCAGGACAAATCAAAATAGGACGTACATGGTAAATGGTAGGGAATTGAAGAATGTAGGTGAACAGAGGGATCTGGGAATAACTGTACACAGTTCCCTGAAAGTGGAATCTCATGTAGATAGGGTGGTAAAGAAAGCTTTTGGTGTGCTGGCCTTTATAAATCAGAGCATTGAGTATAGAAGTTGGGATGTAATGTTAAAATTGTACAAGGCATTGGTGAAACCAAATCTGTAGTATGGTGTACAATTTTGGTCGCCCAATTATAGGAAGGATGTCAACAAAATAGAGAGAGTACAGAGGAGATTTACTAGAATGTTGCCTGGGTTTCAGCAACTAAGTTACAGAGATAGGTTGAATAAGTTAGGTCTTTATTCTCTGGAGCGCAGTAGGTTAAGGGGGGACTTGATAGAGGTCTTTAAAATGATGAGAGGGATAGACAGAGTTGATGTGGACAAGCTTTTCCCTTTGAGAATAGGGAAGATTCAAACAAGAGGACATGACTTCAGAATTAAGGGACAGAAGTTTATGGGTAACATGAGGGGGAACTTCTTTACTCAGAGAGTGGTGGCGGTGTGGAATGAGCTTCCAGTGGAAGTGGTGGAGGCAGGTTCATTGGTATCATTTAAAAATAAATTGGATAGGCATATGGATGAGAAGGGAATGGAGGGTTACGGTATGAGTGCAGGCAGGTGGGACTAAGGGGAAAAAACGTTGTTCGGCATGGACTTGTAGGGCCGAGATGGCCTGTGACTTCCCTAACATCGGGAACAATCTTCCTGCATCTAGCCTGTCCAACCCCTTAAGAATTTTGTAAGTTTCTATAAGATCCCCTCTCAATCTCCTAAATTCTAGAGAGTATAAACCAAGTCTATCCAGTCTTTCTTCATAAGACAGTCCTGACATCCCAGGAATCAGTCTGGTGAACCGTCTCTGCACTCCCTCTATGGCAATAATGTCCTTCCTCAGATTTGGAGACCAAAACTGTACGCAATACTCCAGGTGTGGTCTCACCAAGACCCTGTACAACTGCAGTAGAATCTCCCTGCTCCTATACTCAAATCCTTTTGCTATGAATTTCTAAATGGCTTACTCCTTATTCTTAAACTGTGGCCCCAGATTCTGGACTCCCCCAACATCGGGAACATGTTTCCTGCCTCTAGCGTGTCCAAGCCCTTAACAATCTTATATGTTTCAATGAGATGCCCTCTCATCCTTCTTAACTCCAGAGTGTACAAGCCCAGCTGCTCCATTCTCTCAGCATATGACAGTCCCGCCATCCCGCGAATTAACCTTGTAAATCTATGCTGCACTCCATCAATAGCAAGATTGTCCTTCCTCAAATTAGGGGACCAAAACTGCACACAATACTCCAGGTGTGTTCTCACTAGGGCCCTGTACAACTGCAGAAGGACATCTTTGCTCCTATATTCGATTCCTCTGGTTATAAAGGCCAACATGCCATTCGCTTTCTTCACTGCCTGCTGTACCTGCATGCTTACTTTCATAGACTGATGTACAAGGACCCCCAGATCCCATTGTACTTCCCCTTTTCCCAACTTGACGCCATTTAGATGGTAATCTGCCTTCCTGTTTTTGAACCGAAGAGGATAACCTCACATTTATCTGCATTAAACTTAATCTGCCATGCTTCTGCCCACTCGCCCAACCTGTCCAAGTCACCCTGCATTCTCATAGCATCCTCCTCACAGTTCACACTGCCACCCAGCTTTGTGACACCTGCAGATTTGCTATTGTTACTTTGAATCCCTTCATCCAAATCATTGACGGTGTCTGTTTTGTTTCAGTGTACCACATGAGGGAAACCGGATGGATCAAGGTGTCCCAGGATGATGTTGGTGACCTGCACTATAGGTATAATGCAAAGACACAGTGAGCTGTGAGTAGCAGTCAGCTAGTCACCCACAACCAAAGCACTTGAACATGCCACTAGTGCAACATGGCTACGGTTTCCAATGTTTAAAAATGGTGAAAAATAAACATGTTTCTAGAAACATCCCTGTGTATGCGTTTGTTTTATTACCACGTTTTCAGTCAAGTTGGGGAAAGGGGAAGCACAACGTGATCTGGGGGTCCTTGTTCATCAGTCTATGAAAGTAAGCATGCAGGTACAGCAGGCAGTGAAGAAAGCCAATGGCATGTTGGCCTTCATAACAAGAGGAATCGAATATAGAGAATTTGAGTATAGAAGTTGGGATGTAATGTTAAAATTGTACAAGGCATTGGTGAGGCCAATTCTGGAGTATGGTGTACAATTTTGGTCGCCCAATTATAGGAAAGATGTCATCAAAATAGAGAGAGTACAGAGGAGATTTACTAGAATGTTGCCTGGGTTTCAGCAACTAAGTTACAGAGATGGGTTGAATAAGTTAGGGCTTTATTCTTTGGAGCGCAGAAGGTTAAGGGGGGACTTGATAGAGGTTTTTAAAATGATGAGAGGGATAGACAGAGTTGATGTGGACAAGCTTTTCCCACTGAGAGTAGGGAGAGTAGGGAGAGAAGGCAGGTACGGGATACTGAGTTGGATGATCAGCCATGATCATATTGAATGGCGGTGCAGGCTCGAAGGGGCGAATGGCCTACTCCTGCACCTATTTTCTATGTTCTATGTTTCTATTCAAACATGACTTGAGAATTAAGGGACTGAAGTTTAGGGGTAACATGAGGGGGAACTTCTTTACTCAGAGAGTGGTGGCTGTGTGGAATGAGCTTCCAGTGAAGGTGGTGGAGGCAGGTTCGTTTTTATCATTTAAAAATAAATTGGATAGTTATATGGACGGGAAGGGAATGGAAGGTTATGGTCTGAGCGCAGGTATATGGGACTAGGGGAGAATATGTGTTCGGCACGGACTAGAAGGGTCGAGATGGCCTGTTTCCGTGCTGTAATTGTTATATGGTTATATGATTCGTATGTGAGAGAACCACTCAGCAGTCTGCTAACAGCGGGGAAGAATGTGTTCCTCAATCTGGTGGTAGGTGCTTTCACGCCTGCCTGATGGGAGCAGGGAGAAGTTGGAATGACCGGGGTGTTTGTGGTCCTTGATTCTGTTCGCTGGTTTCCTGAGGCAGCATAAAATGCGGATGGAGTCAATGGAGGGGAGTCTGGTCCGTGATGGACTGGGCTACATCCACAACTCTGCAATTTCTTGCGGTTTTGGGCAAAGCAGTTGCCAAACCAAGCTGTGAGGCACCCTACATACACTAGACGATAGCAAGTGTGGGAAGCATGTTTGTTTTGGTTTAGTTTAGAGAAACAGTGCGGAAACAGGCCATTAACCATATAACAATTACAGCATGGAAACAGGCCATCTCGACCCTTCTAGTCCGTGCCGAACACATAATCCCCCCTAGTCCCATATACCTGCGCTCAGACCATAACCCTCCATTCCTTTCCTGTCCATATAACTATCCAATTTATTTTTAAATGATAAAAAACGAACCTGCCTCCACCACATTCACTGGAAGCTCATTCCACACAGCCACCACTCTCTGAGTAAAGAAGTTCCCCCTCAAGGGGACATGACTTGAGAATTAAGGGACTGAAGTTAGGTCTTTATTGTCTGGAGCGCAGAAGGTTAAGGGGGGACTTGATAGAGGTCTTTAAAATGATGAGAGGGATAGACAGAGTTGATGTGGAAAAGCTTTTCCCACTGAGAGTAGGGAAGATTCAAACAAGGGGACATGACTTGAGAATTAAGGGACTGAAGTTTAGGGGTAACATGAGGGGGAACTTCTTTACTCAGAGAGTGGTAGCTGTGTGGAATGAGCTTCCAGTGAAGGTGGTGGAGGCAGGTTCGTTTTTATCATTTAAAAATAAATTGGATAGGCATATGGACGGGAAGGGAATGGAGGGTTATGGTCTGAGCGCAGGTATATGGGACTAGGGGAGATTATGTGTTCGGCACGGACTAGAAGGGTCGAGATGGCCTGTTTCCGTGCTGTAATTGTTATATGGTTATATCAACACTATCCTACACGCACTAGTTCCTAAGGTTAATGGAATCAAGGGAAATGGGGAAAAAGCAGGAACGGGGTACTGATTCGGGATGATCAGCCATAGAAACATAGAAACATAGAAATTAGGTGCAGGAGTAGGCCATTCGGCCCTTCGAGCCTGCACCGCCATTCAATATGATCATGGCTGATCATCCAACTCAGTATCCCGTACCTGCCTTCTCTCCATACCCCCTGATCCCCTTAGCCACAAGGGCCACATCTAACTCCCTCTTAAATATAGCCAATGAACTGGCCTCAACTACCCTCTGTGGCAGAGAGTTCCAGAGATTCACCACTCTCTGTGTGAAAAAAGTTCTTCTCATCTCGGTTTTAAAAGATCTCCCCCCTATCCTTAAGCTGTGACCCCTTGTCCTGGACTTCCCCAACATCGGGAGAAATCTTCCTGCATCTACCCTGTACAACCCCTTAAGAATTTTGTAGGTTTCTATAAGATCCCCTCTCAATCTCCTAAATTCTAGAGAGTATAAATAAACCAAGTCTATCCAGTCTTTCTTCATAAGACAGTCCTGACATCCCAGGAATCAGTCTGGTGAACCGTCTCTGCACTCCCTCTATGGCAATAATGTCCATGATTATATTGAATGGCAGTATTGGCTCGAAGGGCCGAATGGCCTACTCCCGCTTCACTTATTTTTCTGTTTGTATGTTTATGGTATTTTTCCTGTCTACTGACTCACACTGACTGGAAATCATGTGATCACAGCCACTAAGTTTCACTTACACTCTGCAGCCTGATTGGGAGTTACAGAGATTATGTTGCAGGGGCTTTCCAAGGCATTGTGAGGCAGAAGGCAGGCTGGAAATCCCCGTGGAGGTGTGGGGAAAGGGTGGGGCAAGCTGTATAGATGGAGCTGCAAGGTCAAGAGGGTGAAGCGGGTACAATTACAATGTTTATAAGCATTTAAGTGGAGCAAGGAACTGCGGATGCTGGTTTATACCGAAGATAGACGCAAAATGATGGAGTAACTCAGCAGGACAGGCAGCAACACTGGATAGAAGGAATGGTTGACATTATAGGTTGAGACCCTTCTTCAGACAGAGCCAGGGGAGAGGGAGATATGGAAGGGTAAGGTGTGAAAACGAGATATCAAAGGAGGAAGGAAATTGTAAAACAGAAAAACATATTAAATTATAAAAGGACTGGACAAGCTGGATGCAGGAAAAATGTTCCCAATGTGGGGCGTGTCCAGAACCAGGGGTCCCATATAACCATATAACAATTACAGCACGGAAACAGGCCATCTCGGCCCTACAAGTCCG
>NW_026576597.1:145000-155000 GCF_028641065.1 Leucoraja erinaceus
AGCAGACTATTAGCTAAATGGTGGCCGATTGGGAAAGGGGGAGATGCAGCGAGACCTGGGTGTCATGGTACACCAGTCATTGAAGGTAGGCATGCAGGTGCAGCAGGCAGTAAAGAAAGCAAATGGTATGTTAGCTTTCATTGCAAAAGGATTTGAGTATAGGAGCAGGGAGGTTCTACTGCAGTTGTACAGGGTCTTGGTGAGACCACACCTGGAGTATTGCGTACAGTTTTGGTCTCCAAATCTGAGGAAGGACATTCTTGCCATAGAGGGAGTGCAGAGAAGGTTCGCCAGACTGATTCCTGGGATGTCAGGACTGTCTTATGAAGAAAGACTGGATAGACTTGGTTTATACTCTCTAGAATTTAGGAGATTGAGTGGGGGATCTTATAGAAACTTACAAAATTCTTAAGGGGTTGGACAGGCTAGATGCAGGAAGATTGTTCCCGATGTTGGGGAAGTCCAGGACAAGGGGTCACAGCTTAAGGATAAGGGGGAAATCCTTTAAAACCGAGATGAGGAGAACTTTTTTCACACAGAGAGTGGTGAATCTCTGGAACTCTCTGCCGCAGAGGGTAGTCGAGGCCACAGTTCATTGGCTATATTTAAGAGGGAGTTAGATGTGGCCCTTGTGGCCAAGGGGATCAGAGGGTATGGAGAGAAGGCAGGTACGGGATACTGAGTTGGATGATCAGCCATGATCATATTGAATGGCGGTGCAGGCTTGAAGGGCCGAATGGCCTACTCCTGCACCTAATTTCTATGTTTCTATGTTTCTATAGTGGATGGTTGTTTGTCAGGTTGAAGGCCAGTGACGAGTGGGGTGCCACAGGGATCTGTGTTGGGTCCACTGTTGTTTGTCATGTACATCAATGATCTGGATGATGGTGTGGTAAATTGGATTAGTAAGTATGCAGGTGATACTAAGATAGGTGGGGTTGCGGGTAATGAAGTAGATTTCCAAAGTCTACAGAGAGATTTATGCCAGTTGGAAAAGTGGGCTGAAAGATGGCAGATGGAGTTTAATGCTGATAAGTGTGAGGTGCTACACCTTGGCAGGACAAATCAAAATAGGACGTACATGGTAAATGGTAGGGAATTGAAGAATGCAGTTGAACAGAGGGACCTGGGAATAACTGTGCACAGTTCCCTGAAAGTGGAATCTCGTGTAGATAGGGTGGTAAAGAAAGCTTTTTGGTGTGCTGGCCTTTATAAATCAGAGCATTGAGTATAGAAGTTGGGATGTAATGTTAAAATTGTACAAGGCATTGGTGAGGCCAATTCTGGAGCATGGTGTACAATTTTGGTCGCCTAATTATAGGAAGGATGTCAACAAAATAGAGAGAGTACAGAGGAGATTTACTAGAATGTTGCCTGGGTTTCAGCAACTAAGTTACAGAGAAAGGTTGAACAAGTTAGGGCTTTATTCTCTGGAGCACAGAAGGTTAAGGGGGGACTTGATAGAGGTCTTTAAAATGATGAGAGGGATAGACAGAGTTGATGTGGACAAGCTTTTCCCTTTGAGAATAGGGAAGATTCAAACAAGAGGACATGACTTCATAATTAAGGGACAGAAGTTTAGGGGTAATATGAGGGGGAACTTCTTTACTCAGAGAGTGGTAGCGGTGTGGAATGAGCTTCCAGTGGAAGTGGTGGAGGCAGGTTCATGGGTATCATTTAAAAATAAATTGGATAGGCATATGGATGAGAAGGGAATGGAGGGTTATGGTATGAGTGCAGGCAGGTGGGACTAAGGGGAAAAAAAGTTGTTCGGCACGGACTTGTAGGGCCTGTTCATCCCCTGTTCCTCTGCTGGGTTTAATCGCATCTCTCTGCTCCATTCCAGGGGGGATGTTTGTTCCCTATTACACGGGGAAGGTGATTGACATCCTGGGCTCCCAGTACGACCAGCGTATCTTCCTCTTTGCCATCTTCTGCATGTGTGCAACGTCCATGGGAAGGTGAACATCGCAGAGCGGACCAGCCTCCACAACACTGACCAGGGACCGGTGGGAGGGATGGGAGGGGGTAATGGAGGGGGGGGTTTGGAGGCGTAAGTGGGAGGGGGTGTGGGAGATGGTGGGGCAGGTGGTGGTGGTGGTGGTAGGGTCATGTTCATAAGTGATAGGAGCAAAATCAGGCCATTCGGCCCATCATATAACCATATAACAAATACAGCACGGAAACAGGCCATCTCGGCCCTTCTAGTCCGTGCCGAACACATAATCTCCCCTAGTCCCATATACCTGCGCTCAGACCATAACCCTCCATTCCCTTCCCATCCATATAACTATCCAATTTATTTTTAAATGATAAAAGCGAACCTGCCTCCACCACTTCCACTGGAAGCTCATTCCACACAGCCACCACTCTCTGAGTAAAGAAGTTCCCCCTCATGTTACCCCTAAACTTCTGTCCCTTTATTAACCATATCACCATATAACAATTACAGCACGGAAACAGGCCATCTCGGCCCTACAAGTCCGTGCCAAACAATTTTTTTTCCCCTTAGTCCCACCTGCCTGCACTCATACCATAACCCTCCATTCCCTTCTCATCCATATGCCTATCCAATTTATTTTTAAATGATACCAATGAACCTGCCTCCACCACTTCCACTGGAAGCTCATTCCACACCGCCACTACTCTCTGAGTAAAGAAGTTCCCCCTCATATTACCCCTAAACTTCTGTCTCTTAATTTCCCCCACATCTAGGAGGAGTACAGAGAAGGTTCACCAGACTGATTCCTGGGATGTCAGGACTTTCATATGAAGTCATGTCCTCTTGTTTGAATCTTCCCTATTCTCAAAGGGAAAAGCTTGTCCACATCAACTCTGTCTATCCCTCTCATCATTTTAAAGACCTCTATCAAACATAGAAACATTGAAATTAGGTGCAGGAGTAGGCCATTCAGCCGTTCGAGCCTGCACCGCCATTCAATATGATCATGCCTGATCATCCAACTCAGTATCCTGTACCTGCCTGCTCTCCATACCCCCTGATCCCTTTAGCCACAAGGGCCACATCTAACTCCCCCACAAGGGCCACATCTAACTCCCCCACAAGGGCCACATCAATTCCCCCCCTTAACCTTCTGTGCTCCAAAGAATAAAGACCTATCTTGTTCAACCTTTCTCTGTAACTTAGGTGCTGAAACCCAGGCAACAGATGCTGGTTTAAAACAAAGATAGACACACAAGCTGGAGTAACTCAGCATATCTGGAGAAAAGGAATAGGTGACTTTTCGTGTCGGAAGAAGGGTCTCAACCCGAAACATCACCTATTGAGTATAGAAGTTGGGATGTAATGTTAAAATTGTACAAGGCATTGGTGAGGCCAAATCTGGAGTATGGTGTACAATTTTGGTCGCCTAATTATAGGAAGGATGTCAACAAAATAGAGAGAGTACAGAGGAGATTTACTAGAATGTTGCCTGGGTTTCAGCAACTAAGTTACAGAGAAAGGTTGAACAAGTTAGGGCTTTATTCTTTGGAGCGCAGAAGGTTAAGGGGGGACTTGATAGAGGTTTTTAAAATGATGAAGTTCTGGAACTCTCTGCCACAGAGGGTAGTTGAGGCCAGTTCATTGGCTATATTTAAGAAGGAGTTAGATGTGGCCCTTGTGGCTAAGGGGATTAGGGGGTATGGAGAGAAGGCAGGTACGGGATACTGAGTTGGATGATCAGCCGTGATCATATTGAATGGCGGTGCAGGCTCGAAGGGCATAATGGCCTCTACTCCTGCACCTAATTTCTATGTTTCTATGTTTTTATGTTTTTTTAGGGGTAACATGAGGGGGAACTTCTATACTCAGAGAGTGGTGGCTGTGCGGAATGAGCTTCCAGTGAAGGTGATGGAGGCAGGTTCGTTTTTATCATTTAAAAATAAATTGGATAGTTATATGGACGGGAAGGGAATGGAGGGTTATGGTCTGAGCGCAGGTATATGGGACTAGGGGAGAATATGTGTTCGGCACGGACTAGAAGGGTCGAGATGGCCTGTTTCCATGCTGTAATTGTTATATGGTTATATAGGCAACCTTTTTCGGGCTGAAACCCTTCTTCAGAACATAAACCCTTCATCTGAAGAAGGGTTTCGGCCCGAAATGTTGCCTATGGTTATATATGGTTATATTCCTTTTGTCCAGAGATGCTGTCTGACTCGCTGAGTTACTCCAGCTTTTTGTGTCTATCTTCAGGTGTGTGGTTCTTTGGCCTCCCTTAATTGCTGTTGGTGTGTAGGGAGGGAGTGGATGAGAAACTGGGATAACATAGAACTAGTGGGAACGGGAGATCGACGGTGGGCGAGGACACGGTGGGCCACAGGGCATGTTTCTGAGCTGTATCTTTGTAAATAAAGAACAAGGAGGTGGTGTGGTCTGACACTGACACTGACACTAACATGGGACTTGTGTTGTCAGTTCCATTGCAGCGGGCTTGCGTGGAGGCCTCTTCACGTTCACAATGTCCAGGCTCAACAGACGCATTCGTAGTCAGCTCTTCTCCTCCCTGGTGCAGCAGGAGATCGCATTCTTTGATGCCACCAAGACTGGTAAGGATACAGTGATGTTGCCCAATATCACTGCAGATTCCTGGTGATGTGAGGCTGCCATTACTCATACACACATACACACACAAGGTGCAGGACAAGATGGGGTCAAGGGCCTGTTTGTGTGTGTATAACCATATAATAACCATATAACCTCCATTTCTCTTCCACATCTTTCCCATAAAACAAACTGTCCCAATTTACTCCTTTTAAATCCTTTTGCATCTCATCATATAATATAATAACCATATAACCATATAACAATTACAGCACGGAAACAGGCCATCTCGACCCTTCTAGTCCGTGCCGAACCGATAATCTCCCCTAGTCCCATATACCTGCGCTCAGACCATAACCCTCCATTCCCTTCCCATCCATATAATTATCCAATTTATTTTTAAATGATAAAAACAAACCTGCCTCCACCACCTTCACTGGAAGCTCATTCCACACAGCTACCACTCTCTGAGTAAAGAAGTTCCCCCTCATGTTCCCCCTAACCTTCAGTCCCTTAATTCTCAAGTCATGTCCTCTTTGTTTGAATCTTCCCTACTCTCAGTGGGAAAAGCTTTTCCACGTCAACTCTGTCTATCCCTCTCATCATTTTAAAGACCTCTATCAAGTCCCCCCTTAACCTTCTGCGCTCCAGAGAATAAAGCCCTAACTTATTCAACCTATCTCTGTAACTTAGTTGTTGAAACCCAGGCAACATTCTAGTAAATCTCCTCTGTACCCTCTCTACATCCCTACACAACATGAGCACACAGACTCCATAACATTTGCAACACTGGGTGGCACAGTGACTTAGCAGGAAGACTTGCGGCCTCACAGCACCAGAGACCCGGGTTTGATCCAGCCCTCGGGCGCTGCCTGAGTGGAGTTTGCATGTTCTCCAAGTGACCACATGGTTCCCTCTGGGTGCTCTGGTTTTCTGCGGCATCCTAAATACGTGCGGGTTTGTAGGTTAATTCGCTAGTAATTCGTAAATTACCCTAGTTGATGAGAAAGTGGGATAGCATAGAACTATGTGAACGGGTGATCAATGGTCGGCGTGGACTGGATGGGCTGAAGGGCCTGTTTCCATGATGTATCCATTTGCTTCAAATGCTGCACTGGAATGGGTTTTGTTGTACACTGCTGTGAACTATCATGTACTGTAGGTGGTGAACACAGTGTGGACAGCTAGCACAAGACGGTCCTCATTATCAGCGTTGTGTTCTGTCCGCAGGGGACATCACCAGCCGCCTCTCCACGGACACCGCGCTCATGAGCCGCTCGGTTGCACTCAATGTCAACGTCTTGTTGCGCAGTCTGGTCAACACAGTGGGAATAGTTTCCTTCATGTTCAGCCTCTCCTGGAAGCTCACCCTCCTGATCTTCATCGAATCTCCCCTCACCATCCTGATTCAGAAGATGTATAACCTGTATCATATGGTAAGTAGGAAAGTAAGCATGCAGGTACAGCAGGCAGTGAAGAAAGCGAATGGCATGTTGGCCTTTATAACAAGAGGAATCGAATATAGGAGCAAAGAGGTCCTTCTGCAGTTGTACAGAGCCCTAGTGAGACCACACCTGGAGTATTGTGTGCAGTTTTGGTCCCCTAATTTGAGGAAGGACATTCTTGCTATTGAGGGAGCCCAGCGTAGGTTCACCAGGTTAATTCCCGGGATGGCGGGACAGTCATATGCTGAGAGAATGGAGCAGCTGGGCTTGTACACTCTGGAGTTTAGAAGGATGATTCCTGGGATGTCAGGACTGTCTTATGAAGAAAGACTGGATAGACTTGGTTTATACTCTCTAGAATTTAGGAGATTGAGAGGGGATCTTATAGAAACTTACAAAATTCTATAGGGGTTGGACAGGCTAGATGCAGGTAGATTGTTCCCGATGTTAGGGAAGTCCAGGACAAGGGGTCACAGCTTAAGGATAAGGGGGGAATCCTTTAAAACCGAGATGAGAAGAACTTTTTTTCACACAGAGAGTGGTGAATCTCTGGAACTCTCTGCCACAGAGGGTAGTCGAGGCCAGTTCATTGGCTATATTTAAGAGGGAGTTAGATGTGGCCCTTGTGGCTAAGGGGATCAGGGGTATGGAGAGAAGGCAGGTACGGGATACTGAGTTGGATGATCAGCCATGATCATATTGAATGGCGAATGGTGCAGGCTCGAAGGGCCGAATGGCCTACTCCTGCACCATGTTTCTATGTTTCTATGAGAGGGGATCTCATTGAAACAAATAAGATTGTTAAGGGCTTGGACACGCTAGAGGCAGGAAACATGTTCCCGATCTTGGGGGAGTCCAGAACCAGGGGCCACACAGTTTAAGAATAAGGAGTAAGCCATTTAGAACGGAGATGAGGAAACACATTTTCTCACAGAGAGTGGTGAGTCTGTGGAATTCTCTGCTTCAGAGGGCGGTGGAGGCAGGTTCTCTGGATGCTTTCAAGAGAGAGCTAGATAGGGCTCTTAAAAATAGCGGAGTCAGGGGATATGGGGAGAAGGCAGGAACGGGGTACTGATTGTGGATGATCAGCCATGATCACATTGAATGGCGGTGCTGATTCGAAGGGCTGAGTGGCCTCTACTCCTGCACCTGTTGTATATTGTCTACACATCCACCCAGACCACACGTCACTGTCGGATACTGAAACCACAAACAGCTGCAGCTCCTGGAATCAAAACCTATTTATCATGTACAAAGTCACAGAGGCACACAGCACAAACACAGGCCTTTTGGCCCAACGCCCATGCCAAACCTGATGCACCATCTTAGTTTAGTTTAGAGATACAACATGGAAACAACCTCTCCAGCACACCGAGTCCTTGCGGCACAGCGATCCCTGCGCATTGGCACTAATCTACACACACTAGGGACAATTTACAATTTTACCGAAGCCAATGAACCCACAAACCTGTAGAAACCTGTAGATCATTGCAAAAGGATTTGAGTATAGGAGCAGGGAGGTTCTACTGCAGTTGTACAGGGTCTTGGTGAGACCACACCTGGAGTATTGCGTACAGTTTTGGTCTCCAAATCTGAGGAAGGACATTATTGCCATAGAGGGAGTACAGAGACGGTTCACCAGACTGATTCCTGGGATGTCAGGACTGTCTTATGAAGAAAGACTGGATAGACTTGGTTTATACTCTCTAGAATTTAGGAGACTGAGAGGGGATCTTATAGAAACTTACAAAATTCTTAAGGGGTTGGACAGGCTAGATGCAGGAAGATTGTTCCCGATGTTGGGGAAGTCCAGGACAAGGGGTCACAGCTTAAGGATAAGGGGGAAATCCTTTAAAACCGAGATGAGAAGAACTTTTTTCACACAGAGAGTGGTGAATCTCTGGAACTCTCTGCCACAGAGGGTAGTTGAGGCCACAGTTCATTGGCTATATTTAAGAGGGAGTTAGATGTGGCCCTTGTGGCTAAGGGGATCAGAGGGTATGGAGAGAAGGCAGGTACAGGATACTGAGTTGGATGATCAGCCATGATCATATTGAATGGCGGTGCAGGCATGAAGGGCCGAATG
This sequence comes from Leucoraja erinaceus, assembly GCF_028641065.1. Classification (NCBI taxonomy): domain Eukaryota; kingdom Metazoa; phylum Chordata; class Chondrichthyes; order Rajiformes; family Rajidae; genus Leucoraja; species Leucoraja erinaceus. The sequence continues at coordinate 153,078 of NW_026576597.1, forward strand.
GCCTATTCCTGCACCTAATTTCTATGTTTCTATGAATGGCGTTTTGTTTTGGACAGAGGCTGGTGCTGCAAGTTCAGGATTCGATCGCCAGGTCGAACCAGCTGGCCGGTGAGATTGTTTCCTCCATAAAAACTGTCAGGAGCTTTGCTGCCGAGGACCTGGAGTCAGAGCTGTTTGAGAAGAAGCTACAGGAAACGCACCAACTGAAGAACAAACGTGACCTGGTCACAGCCGTCTACCTCCTGTGTCACAGGGTAGGTTTAAAGAGTTCGCTCACTTTCCATCTCCCTTTTGGTCTTTCCCTTTCCTTCTCTTCCTCCTTTTCCATTCTATCTCTCTATCTCACCAGCATTTGTCCCCATCTTTCTCTCTCCTTAGAGTTACTCCAGCACTTTGTGTCTGTTTTGTGGGTGACTTTAATCACTATGTAGAATAGATCATTCAACTTGGCAAAAGTAGATTTAATTGCATTCAGAGCAGATAAGAGACCAATACGTTATGGAATCAGTCTGTTTCAGATAGAAGGTGAATTAATAATAGTATATTGTTAAACTATTATTTCATTTTATACATAGATAGATAGATGATAGATAGATAGATAGATAGATAGATAGATAGATAGATAGATAGATAGATAGATAGATAGATAGATAGATAGATAGATAGATAGATAGATAGATAGATAGATAGATAGATAGATAGACAGATAGATAGATAGATAGATAGATAGATAGATAGATAGATAGATAGATAGATAGATAGATACACAGATAGATAGATACACAGATAGATAGATAGATAGATAGATAGATAGATAGATAGATAGACAGATAGATAGATAGATAGATAGACAGATAGACAGATAGACAGATAGACAGATAGACAGATAGATAGATAGACAGATAGACAGATAGACAGATAGACAGATAGATAGATAGATAGATAGATAGATGGTAACATTGTGTTTCGTTTGTTCTGTGCCTGACCCTGCACCTGTGTTTACACAGCTAGCACAGCTCCTGATGCAAGTGGTGATGCTGTACTGCGGGCAGCTGCTGGTGAACGATGGGCAGATGACCAGCGGAAACCTCATCGCCTTCATCCTCTACCAGATGGACTTTGGAGACTATGTGCGGGTATGTTCCCTTGTCGATGGCCCTGTGTGGGTATGTTCCCTTGTCGATGGCCCTGTACGATGGCCCTGTGCGGGTATGTTCCCTTGTCGATGGCCCTGTGCGGGTATGTTCCCTTGTCGATGGCCCTGTGCGGGTATGTTCCCTTGTCGATGGCCCTGTGTGGGTATGTTCCCTTGTCGATGGCCCTGTGTGGGTATGTTCCCTTGTCGATGGCCCTGTGTGGGTATGTTCCCTTGTCGATGGCCCTGTGGGGGTATGTTCCCTTGTCGGTGGCCCTGTGCGGGTATGTTCCCTTGTCGATGGCCCTGTGTGGGTATGGGTACGTTCCCTTGTCGATGGCCCTGTGTGGGTATGTTCCCTTGTCGATGGGTGTGGGTATGTTCCCTGTGCGGGTATGTGCCACTGTCGATGGCCCTGTGTGGGTATGTTCCCTTGTCCATGGCCCTGTGTGTGGGGTATGTTCCCTCTGTGGCCCTGTACGGGTATGTTCCCTTGTCGATGGCCCTGTGTGGGTATGTTCCCCTTGTCGATGGCCCTGTGTGGGTATGTTCCCTTGTCGATGGCCCTGTGTGGGTATGTTCCCTTGTCGATGGCCCTGTGCGGGTATGTGCCACTGTCGATGGCCCTGTGTGGGTATGTTCCCTTGTCGATGGCCCTGTGTGGGTATGTTCCCTGGTCGATGGCCCTGTGTGGGTATGTTCCCATGTCGATGGCCCTGTGTGGGTATGTTCCCTCTGTGGCCCTGTGTGGGTATGTTCCCTTGTCGATGGCCCTGTGTGGGTATGTT